>NC_064874.1:28634402-28659402 GCF_943734745.1 Anopheles darlingi | reverse complement strand
AATATAAACAAGATTTTTTTTCTCTGTAAAGGTTCTATTCATCTATTTCTCAAATAAAATGCCATTTCCTTATACTAAACATTTCAATGTTATATATGTTTGTGACTGAGTGAATTCCATAGATTGCTGTGACCAAGAAAGAATTTAGTAGAAAATCACTTTGAAATTTCACAAATTTATATTAATAAAGCCTAACAAAGGCAATACTAATGGCTTGACATAGCATTCTTTTTAATACGAAAAATTTAAATTTTGACTTTAGATTGAAGATTGTAGAATTGTAAATCGTTGTCTCAAACGAACAATTGAGATTGGGGTATGAAATCATTGTTATTAATAAATCATTAAACAATGCCAGCTTAGCTACAACCACAGTCACAACTAATGCCATCCGAGATATCTCAAATTTCTGAAGGGAAAAGCTTCCATTTCAAAACATGAAATTATTTAAGACAAACAGACGTTTCACCAGATTTTCAAAGCCATCTTTCGATCTTTCGAGACTGTACCGAATGAGATCATGCACGACACTTTAAATTTATTTGGCTGAACCAAACGACTGAAAACATCTTCCTACCATTATGGCCACGATCGGAAGTGCTACTTTCTCCCGTTACACACGGCGGACGGCAATAACCGAAAGGGAAAAAAGCCATTAAATGTGCAACAAAACGACCACATTTAACTGCCTTCCAATGGTACAATTGTCACACAAATTGCAGTGCTGCATAGAATGAGCGAGCTCTGGTACCATATCCTACAGTTCCATTTGTTAGCCCGAGCAGAATATTTATGCATCTCTCGGTGCCATCCATCCCCTAGACCCCTAGGGGTACGTTATTTAAACTATGCATCAGCAACAGCAGCAGCAGCAGACGCCGCAGCATTCAGCGTGTCTCTGAGCCACACCCCGGGCAGATGGTGGTGCGAAACGAAACCTTATCGAAACCATCTGCTGGCAACCGTAGAACCAGCAGCATTGTACCAGTACCAGGGTCCCCTCCTAGCGTACCCGTAGCGTTGCTCTTAACGCACGGGAGAGTCCCGGCAAATGGGTCGATTGGTCGCGGGGTGAGGGTGTTCCATTTGCCGCAATTTTCAAGAGGATTTCGACCGTTTCGTCCGTCCAACTGACCGATACTTGAGCCGCCAGCATCATCTCCTCTTCGGCTCGCAAATATGTACATCAATTCTGCATTCCAGCAAGGGACCGCCAGGGGGGAAGAGGGATGGAAATGGTCAGCGTAAATAGGTCGCAACAAGCGAAGGCGAGAGAAAGATTCTCGAACGACCGACCGCGAGCTGGGATGGCATTATTGGACTTTCTCGCAAGTCAAGTGCCTCCTCGATGGCGATTTGGCTTCGGTTTCATAATTTTCATTTCGCTTCTAGCGTGATGAAAAGTTGCGAGTATTCAGTCATCAGCATCATCATTGAGACATCCAACCGAAATGTGGCTGGAATGCCGCACAATACCCCGCCTCTACTCCTCTTCGCCATACCTTTCAAGTGTGGCAGAACTAGCTGGCTGGCTGGCTGGCTGGCCGGAGACTACTGCACTCGACACGCACATATGTAACGTTCTGGGTACGCGGCACATTGGCAACTGACACATTTAACGGGAGCACCGCACAGACGCTGATGCTAAAAATAAAACCTATCGCGGCCAACATCATCAACACGGGTCGGGTCCACGGCTGCCGCTAGGGTTGGCCAAGATGAATCCGGCGGCCACATGTATTTATGAGATTTGAATAACGGAGAAAAATTATGTTGACCCTGTACCAGCAGCACGCCAGCAGCCCGACCGTGCGGGAAGGAACAAGATAGTGGTGGGGAGCTGTCGGCCAGATATTGTTTTACGAAAAACAAACCGCTACAACAAACCAAACATTGGCGGTTCTCTGCGTTTCACGCCACGCAAGGGTGTGGCATTTGAAAATTGCTTCAGTGGCGACTTTGGCCACGGCGTAGTGGAGTTCGTTTTAGTTTTTTTTGTTTTGCTCTTTCCCGTCAGTCTGTCGTCTGCTAGAAAAGCAATTCTTCTTGGGTGAGTCTATTAATAGATTCCTTGGAAGGAAAGGGGGGTTAAGGAGAGTTTTGATCGGAAAGATGGGAGAGAGCGATGTCGGACGAAAAGGCATTAGCTAATTGGTTATTTGCATCGATTACAGGTGATGCAGGTGGTGGTGGTAGACGGTGATGGAATTTGATGTGCACTCCACAACCGTTTTTCAATGTTCTTTTTTTCCTTAAACTCATTCTCAAGTGATTAATGTAGCCAAGACATGCAACGATTATCGAGCAGTTTGTGTGTAAATAAACAAATTCCTTTACAAAACATAAATCAACTGATGAAAGCATCTGTTTACTAATATCGTCTATTAATTTGAATGATATTGAAATTTGAAGCGATTAAATTATATTAAACGTTCTTCATTTGCTTCTGGCTTCTTATTCGCAAACATACGAATAATGATATGGCACAGGGTTTGGCTTTCGTCGTAAAACAACTAGGACAGCTTAATGAAAGTGAAATACATTTTAATGAATGTTTACTAAATCAAATTTACAGGAATAAAGCATCGTTCGTCGTGTGTAGAGTGCTCGAGGGAGCCATTTGCTGGTGCCTGATCTATTAATTTGGGAAACAAACCAACAATACAACATCTCTAATTGATCGCTTTCATCGTCTTGTTGTTAATGAATTTCACTTCAAGATTTCAAGGTTAACGATGTGTCAAGTAATGGACTTAAATTGAGCCATAGCCTAGCGTCACGGTCCGCACCTTTCCCAGTTTCTGGGCTGCATTAATCACTCAATTTATAGTCCATTAGCACCCGTCCGTCCGTCTCGTCACCCACCAACCGTCAGCACAACCTGGTCTCGGGGCAGGATATGAGCCTTTCTCCTTCGCATCCTTTGCATCGATCGAACATTCGGAAATCGGAAATTCCCTTAGCTCATCCTGGTGGGCTGTGCGCTGGCCATGCGAAAAGGCAATCCGCCATTACCACCCGGACCCACCCGAAGAAAAATAGCCCAGCAGACTGTGGTGTCGTCAATCCGCCCATCGATAAAACGATAAAATATCACTTCGCGACAGCCACGCCAGAATGTCATCGCTGTGCCATTTGGGCGGACGCCGTGCTATCGGTTGAACGACGATACACCATCCAGGACCTAGTTTTCTCCACCCCATCCCTCCCCCCCGTGCCAAGCCTTCTACGAGCGAATAAAATAGGGCGGATGACGTTCGCGCGCGATTCGTTCCCCACCGGTTCAATGTCAATGTTGGCACACCAGCACAACACAACACATTAATGTGTACGCTATCTCTAGCTCTAGTCTGGCTAGACCGCGTGTGTGTTTGTCGTGGAGTTTAACCCATGCCCCGCCAACCCAACCCAACGGTTTACGACACCCGCGTGTAGCTAATCCCCCCGCAGGAACGAGAAAAATTTTATCGAAGAAACCTCCTTGGGTTTAGGCTGAATGGGTTGCTTTGGTTGCGTCTAGAGTTGGGTCAGGGTTTTCATGGCGGCAGCAGCTGCCGTACTGCCGAGAGTCGCTAGCATACCCCTCCTCCTGTCCAGGTCAGTGAAAAGAATGCGCGTTGCCACCCTGGAAATCGCGATGACGAGGCTAACCCCATCGTCCAAAGCGGGCGGCGGCGGCGGTTGCTGCTTCTCAGCTGTCACCATCGCTTCGGGCGGGCGGCACTCGAGAGTGAACCAACGAACGCACTCTCGGATGGCGCGAAACGGGAGGAAAATAGGGCAGAAATGGAAAACATGTGCTACCATTGTCGCCGTCGCCGTCGCCATCGTCATCGCGGTCGCAGCAAACAGAGATACTCGCGCGCGCTTCGCTCCGAGACCTTTGGAGACGGTTGCTTTGACTATCTGGTTTTAATAGTTTTCTGCGCTGAGTGATTTTGCTTTTATCTCTCTAGAGAGCAAATGCGTATTCCTATAAGGTATTTGGTAAAGTGCGCACCGTTAAAATACAACACGTAAGGGCAGAGCATAGAAAACGAAACATTCTACTCCAATTTATGAACGTTCTTTGTTCAATGATTCGAAATAAATTAGAGAAAGATAACATGTCTAGCTACTTCCTTCCATATTCCGAGTTTTGCTGCTGTTGATGAACTAATTTTCTTCCTTAACATGATCGTGCAGCACACGTACATTGCTACTGAAAGTGAGAGCAGACGTTAATCGGATGAACCAGATCCCCCAAAGCAGATCGTCCAGGGTGCTACCAACCGTAAAGACGATGTTGAAAGATGTAGATCCCGGAGGCAAGTATCAGCAGGCCTTGCTTCTGCTACTCAAAGGTGTATTCGATCCATAGAGGGGCTAGATGCTAGACAGCATCGCCATACAACCGAACCGAACCGTCGATGCCATTAAGGCAAGGTCTTCCGATTCTGGATCTCGTAACTCGCGCCCCACTAACCATGTGCCGGACGATGAGACGAACTGACTAAACTGACATCTTGAGTCGCGCCACGGTGTCGGATCGTGGTTGATTTAACTGCCGCCATCCCGCGCGACGCACGCACTCCCCCGGCGGCTGCTGGATCGTCGTTCGAATGATTTAAGAACCGAGATTTCGTCGAGGGTTGCCCTCCCTCAGATGGCCAGACGGTGAACCGGATGGAGTGAACCGGAAATGTAGTAGAGTTTGGATTGGGGGGGAATGTTGCGGAAACGAACGGTGGAAAGGAGGACAGCTGCTGGTTGTCGGTTCGTGTGTTTTGTCTTAAACGAACCATGCCCACATGCCCACCCTGCTGGAACCGCACCACAGCAGGGTCTCGGGGCGGTAAAGGAAGGAAGGAAGGAATCGAGCGGCGGCCGCTTATTTCGTGTTAGCATATTCATAAACAAAACATAAAACATGCTTTGGTTGGTGATGGACAAACGGGCGGACGGAGCGGTACAGTGCTGTTGTGTGTGTGTATTGTGGGTTTTTTTTATTCTCGATGAAAACAGAATCCAAATTACGAAAAGGTAGGGGGCGTCGTGAAGGGCGATGGGATTGACTTTGCCGCCGCTACCAGCCCCAGACGCCGCGCTCGACGCTGTGTGGTTAATATGCTGATGCTGGTTCTGGTGCTGGTGTGATGCGACGATCGCTATGATCACGTAGCGACGACGACAGTCACCGAAGCAGAACCTTAGCAGCATCAGGGCCTGGGGCGAACACGAAAACGGAACCAAGGACGAGTTCCTTATAAGGTATCGTCGCACGCGCGCGCCTCGTTCGCTCCTTGGAGGGTGCCGTCCGGGTGTGCTGGTGGTAATGGACAGCAAGAACAAACAGTACCGGTTGTGTTCCGGGGGTTTGGGAAGAGACAAGAGACTACACGCGAAGCGGTAAAGCATATTGCAGCAACCGCGCACAGTTGGATGTGTTGGTTTGATCGTCGACGATTGATTTGTGCGCGCGCGATCCACTTGAGAGATCGAGTTGCGTGAATTTGATAAGCTGAATCGTACCAGAAGCAGGTTTGCCTGTATAGTAACGATCAGCTATGGTTGCATCTAGCTAGAAACTGTTATGATGCTGCGATTGAAGTGCGTGATCAGATGATCGTTACGTTCGGTTCGGGAACATCGAGCCAAGTCAAAACAAGACCATTTGCGTTCCTTCGCGAACAACGAGTATACTATTGCCAGCGATCACATGATCGATTTAATTGACCATCAGTCCCCGACGGTAACAACTCATTACTGCCTGTCTTATACCAGACGAGCATCGTCTTATCTTGCATTCGGAATGTTAATCAAAACGGCAGCCTTGTATAGCTTGCTTGCAAATGGGAGACGCCCGGACAAGTGGAGGGATCTAGTCCGCCGGCCATAAATCTAAGCCTCCCCGCACCCCCTCCTCCATGTTGTTTTCAGACACTGTCTAGCACTAGAGCAAAAGCTTGGCTTATAAAAACGATGATTTATCATCGCGAGAAGCGCAATGTTCTGGTGTTTCAGCTTCATCAGGTGCTTCACAAGGAATCGAGGGGGAGGCGCCTGGCTGACGATCAGACGCCACACCAACACGCACAACCACGCGGCTTGGTGTTTGTGGAGTCCACCGCTGTGGGGATCGCGGGATCGTCGCGTCGCGATTGTTTATCTTCTCGCGCAGCAGCGGTAGTGTGCGTGTGCGCGACATGATCGCAGTTTCTGTCGCGGTATATCGTCTTGTCGTTCGCTGGCTTGGTGAGTCGCTGCGTCATCAACTTTACTTTAGAAGACGGTGAAGTTAAGGTTTTTGCCTGTGTTGCTTTTGTGTGCATCGCACTCTCATCGCCAACCCCACCTCAACCACCGCGGTGTGGTCGTCTTGTGTTTCCGTGTGTGTTAAGTGCCGCTCGATCGAGACACCGAATTCGGTCGTCATCTCGTGCCGTGTGTTGAAGATCACGCTGAGCCGTAGTTCTCTTCGCGAGTCCTTCGCGGTGCTAGATCATTCATTACCTGCCACTCGTTCACGCTCCCTCTCTCTTTCTCTCCCTCCTATGCTCGTTAATCGATTCGATTCTCACACATCTCTGGTCTCAAGGAAAATACACATTTAACCAACCCCGCGTCTTTACCCCTAGCTCTTCCAAGCCACCCTCGCGTTTTTCCAAGGCTCAATAAACCGAAAATATTCTATTAATAAATATCGGAAACGAAGCCAAACGAATCTTCCTACCAGCCACCGTCGCAGCAGGCCGAGCAGTACCACAGAGAGATCCGCTTTCTCGCCGTGAATCGATCGATGATGGTAAGTTCCCCCGGGGGGTGATCGTGGTGCTGGTGGTGCTGGCTGCTGGCTGCTTTCTACCAAGCGCGCTTGACCGGCCGCGGCAGCAGGCTTCGATCCGTGTGCGTCGCAAGACGCGAGGATCGATCGAATGTAAATAAGTATAACTCGCTCGCCGGCCGATGGAACGAACGCCGTACCGGTTCAGTGCGTTTTGGAGCGAACGTCCGATATAAAACCATTTTAGAAACATTTACTTAATTTCCGAATCTCATCAATCATCAATCTCAATAGGGAACGTTAATTTGATTATTCACCTCGGCACAATTCGGAAGTGAATAATCGAATTTGGCATTATCTTCGATTGAAGAAGGAACAATAGGGGGTTAACAATAAAGCCACACTCGCTCAACCATGCAAACCCGATCAGTTCCGATCACGTCTATGCAAAGAGTGGTGACGCAAGCGGGCAACCAGATCCTCCGTCGAGGTTGCTCGCGCGCGCGCACCCTCCCGAAGGTTGAACAATTATTTTCGTTTTTATGAGTCAACCATACGAGACTGGGGGGATCGCGCGGCAAACTCGCACATCCGGCCATATCGGCATCTTGGCACCTTCCCCCTCCCAACACCCGTTTTTGAACATCCGGCTGGTGAGATTCGCCGGAATAGAGGTGAATTGCTTTCGCCTTCTCCGTCGTTTCACCCACTGCACCTCCTTCTTCCCCCTGTACCAGGACATTCCAGGTCCGGTAATGTGTACTGTTCGTCGTCATCGTCGTCGTCGTCGTCCCCTCCGCATGTTTGCAATCTTTATCACTCGCTTCGCGATTTGCCAGTGTTGGTGTTTACTTGTTTGCTGAACTCCTCGCGCTGACGACATTCCACGAGAACGAGTTATTGTTCCAACAGCGCGGTGCTCGCGGTCCGAGCAAGCCGTGCATGGGACGCTCAAGTCGGACGCGGGTTGAGCGAATTCAAGAGATCGTGGCACGCAAAAAGTAGCGGGGCACGCACACAACCGCACGGTGAACCCCTTCCCCGCGAGGACGGAGGACGGTAACACCACAAGGGGCCTTGAATGGAGTGGCCCGTTGGGGGTTGGGCATGGAGCTCTTAATAGCAGCAGCAGCACCAGTGGCAGCAACAGCAGCAACAGCGGGAACAGTTGCAGATGGAAATAAGATTCGGGAAAAAATCGCGATACATTGTATGGCGCATTCGGGGGGCCAATATTTCAGAAATAATTTGGCCATATTTAAAGGCTTTTAATTTACGAGTTAGATGCCATTATGTCATTTGACCACATTCGTCTCAGCCTAGAATTTGAAAAAGAAATCTAGTAAGCAAGTTGTTTATTCTTTATTTAAATAAATAAATCCCACAATCGCTTTACCGTATCCAAGATTTGTAGGAGTTGCTTTAAAAAAAATCATTAAACGACACCAAATGGTCCCACCACTTGCAAAGTCTGGTTCGCCGATTATTGACGAGTTCGCCGCCTACTTTTGATTTCGTCATGAAAGTGCATTCCATCCAAGTGCACTGATTGCACACAGCAGTCGTTGGGTTGTCGTGCAGCAGTGAGAGAGAAATCTGTATGCGCGTCGCAATGCATCGATCACCGGGGTGAACCAGTCTACCAGCACCTCCTTCCTCCTCCTCTTCGTCCTCCGTCCCGCCCTACAGTGGCTCAAGTGGCTGCGCCGTCTATCAACTTGGAGCAACTTTAAGTCTCCGCGCGCATGGGCGAAACTGAAATTTAGCCCCCACAACCCGTTGCTAAGGCTCCCACCATCCCATCCCATCTCTGGCAAAGTGTGCAATTGCACCACTCTCTCGAGGCCGAGAGAGAACGAGAGAGAGAGAGAAAGAGAAAGATAGACTCCGCTGCAGCATCATGCACCTTAAAACACACCCATACATTTACGAGCGATTGCAGCCTTACCTGGATCGACGAGGCGCAGCATAACGCCTCCAATGTGCAAATCTCCCCGGACACGCAGCGTTTTCGTCACCTGAAGGTCGGTGATGAAGACCTTCAGGTTCCAGGTATTGTCACCGACGTGGATCATGGTGGTAGCTGCTGGTGGTAGCCGTTGCCTTCTTTGTCGTTTACCTGGTTACTCTCTAACACACATACACACGCACACACACACACAGACTCGCGCGACGGTACGTGAATATTGCACCCCCGAGGGTGGTATGATGCTTACACGGCACTTGTGCCGCGTGCTTCCAAAGGGGAATTTCTCCGATTTACCTTGTTTGGGGTTGGTAAAGGCTGCCCTTTTTTTCTTATTCTTCTTCTTCTTCTCCTGCTGCTGCCTCTTTTATTTCACTTGACACGCTTTGTTTTGGTTTGCGCTGTCTCCAATTCCGCACGCACGCACGCACCCCCGACTGGGCCGACACTTTTGACACTTTCTCTTACGGGGCGCGATCGCGCCGACAGATCACGCCGTGGCCGCGTAATAACCGATCCACTACCGGACCCGTACCCAAAGGGGGAAGGTGATGCACAAAAACCACTGGGATAGATGCGAAGGCCACACAGCAGGTACACAAAACGATCACACAACACTGACGATCATTCAACGCGCACTGTTCTGCGGTGAACCTCTTTTTTCTGGCACTCACTGTAGTGAACTAGATGCAAATAGGGGAAGGGGGTTGGAAGTAATCAAACAAGAATGGATTAAATTGACATGCAAATAGCTGCTAGTAAATAAAAAACCAAAAAAAAACGAATATTTGTTCCACACCCTGTGTATGCGTGTCTACCATCCCCCCTTTCCGGAGAGGAGAGGGAGAACGCATCACATTCCACCACACCGGGAACACGAAACGCGATGAGCACAGAATAGATGTGCGTTCTTTTGCGTGTGGCGCTTCCCGCAGACCGGCCTTGGCATGGCCAACAAACCAAAAAAAAAAGACAAAGATTGACGTAATCGGTGACTTCACCTCTTTCTCTAAAATCTTCGAGTCTCCGAGCGGCTGGCGTCCAGCCGGTGATCGACACCGTGACGACCCCGGGGAAGCTCGCGAGTCGCTTTCAACTGCCGTGCCAGTTCACATACACGCGGCCTTGCTGATAAGGGAACGTCTTGTATGGTATTTCTTGAAACTCCAAGAGAGAAAGAGGAAAAACAGGCAAACGCCACGCAAAGCGGTCACCCGGAACTGTGATCATAAATCAAACACGATTGGAAGAGACAGAAGAACCGCGAAGGAGACCAACTAAGGGAGACCACAAAGCCACGCACCGAACCGATTTTGGGAGGTATCGACATCCCTAAAAAGGGAAGCACACGGACTTGCTGGGTGGTCTACCCAAAAAAAAAACACACACACAAAACACGCGGAGAGTCGACCTGTGATGCCCCGTAGTTAAAAGATACACACCAGCTACGCACTAGAGTAACTTAGAAACGCCTCGAAGAACCAATAGAACGACGGACGAGCGTGCGTCCACGTCCGAACCGTTCGACTTCCGAGCTTAAAATGGTGGCGTGTGTGTTGGTAAATCCGCCAGCAACCCCGTTTGTCGACGAACATGACACGTTGGGTGCGGCGTTGTTTGAGGATGTCTTTGGTGGATGAATTAGTTCGTTCGGATTCCTGGTGAACTAATTCGTTCGGGATCGATTTGTATTTCCACTTCAGCTGTTAAATACAAAAAATACCTATGAAATAAATATATTTCTTCATTTCTCAACTATAAAGCAGGTCAGCGGCAAATGTTGGGAGAAGCTTTGCAACAAACATAACCGTTACCACCTGGCTGCAATTGCTGTAGCCAGTGTACCCCGCGGTCAGTGTACCCCGCGGTCAGTGTACCGGGTAGCCTTTAATGCCAGATGAAGACGCGCACTTCGTTAAAGATAAAATTAAAGGGTTGATCATCGGATTTCTTGAATATCAGATGATACGTTCATACGAATTCATCTTCGTAAAACGCGTCCCCTACGGTTTCAAACAGGGAGACTGTTGTTGTGATGGATGGAAAGTTAAACATATATTTTGAAAGAGATTTCTTTAATCCTTGCATCGGTGCCGGAAATATTGAATGGCACCTACTTGGAGTTCGTAATCCACGTGTTGCACTTGGACAACGTGTTACGGGCTTCAAAACGAACACGTTTCGCTGCGAGTTGGTTTGAACGAACAACAAAGAAAGCCATTTTCTTGAGCACACTTCCGGTACATAAAGTTTTCTTGCGTTCAAATAACAGTGCGGCATGTTTAAATTGGTCCGCTGAACCATGTGCAATTTATTTTAGATAATGTTTTTAGTATTTAGTGAAAAAGTTACCTGTTTTTTAAATTGTTGTTTGTCTAGTGAATAAACTCCAATCTTATAGACACGCTTAAAATATTGAACCAGTTAAATGGTGGACATGTGGACATGTTTAGCTTGAGCGACAACACATGTCTTTGTGTTTCATCCTTTTTATTCCTGTTCTGGTCCCTCTTCGTTTTGTATTTGATTGTATTTCAAAAGAATATTAACAGGCATACTAAGAAAACTGTCTTATAATATACGCCAAAGAGTTGATTCTAATATTCTTGAAATCCTCGTTATTCGATTCTTACCTCGTGTGCATAAGAATCGTGCATAAGAAAACAAGTCAACACATTAGCAGAATAATTCACAAGTTCATACAATGTCTAAAACTAATAATTAGAGCATTAAAAGGGTACATACTAGCTTACCAGGCAGACGATTGCATGGGTGGGTGATGCTACACCGCACATGCCGTCCATGAAGAGATACCATCCACGACGCTATTAACCGCGCAGAGATACCAACGTGTGTTACGATTGGGTCCCCGTGGATTATCATAAGCAAGATTGAATTATCAATCAATGGTCCTGTGGCGTATAAAAACGATTAGCCAGTTGGCACCTCATTATCAGTCGAGCTTAGGATTCCGGATCATCCAGATACCCCAATACGATGCGTAGACCAAAACTGTTGGGAATCTGTGCTATAGTGTTGGTGGCCATCGTGGGTCTCACCCTTGGACTCGTGTTGGGACTGCAAAGTGACGACGATGGAGACGATGTAAGATTTGATAAACACGTTCATCTGCCGCCAATCACCATTACCATATAATCTTATCGTACCGAATGATAGGAAGACTCCCAGGAGCTTCTCGATATTTTCACCCATTGTACGGTGCTTCAATCTTTCGACATCCGCTGTAACCAGGTGATAGGTTCACACAGCTGACCAAAAAAGGGCGCCCCAGGGGAAGCTTGGAACAAACAATTTGCATAATGCATTGAGAAGCGTCTTATCTCGTGTGTAATGAGAACCTCGATAAATCAAACGACACAAGGATGTGTGGTCGCGTGGTGTTTCAATGTTGTTGCCGAACCAGACTGCCTTCCTACCGATAGCGATGGTGACGCTTATAATGGTCAAAGCACAACTGTGTACGTGGCACGATTGGCCGTTAAGGTCGCGCATAAGATATGTACGATGCCTCGTTTGTACCATCGTGCAGAAAGCTTCATCAGTATTTTGCCAATCGTCGATGCTACCGCACGGGCTACTACCGTGAGGAAACACTTTCAGTGCAAATTCAGTGGGGTAGCTTAAGTGGAGTAGCAACTCGAACATGTTACTCCATCCGATCGTTCTGGCTGTGTGCTTGGCCATTGCAGGCCTTGCCGAGGTAACATCGCAATCATAGAAAGCCCCATACCACACTCATTTTCGTCCGCTATCACCATGCCTTTTTCACTTAATCGGCTTTTCATTACGATTCCCTTGGTTCCTTCAACAGGCTCAACGATCCTTCACCATCGATTATGAACGGGATACGTTCGTCATGGATGGTAAAGATTTCCGCTATGTGGCTGGATCGTTCCACTACTTCCGAGCACTACCACAAACCTGGCGCACGAAGCTACGCACTTTGCGCGCGGGTGGGCTGAATGCAGTCGACCTTTACGTACAGTGGTCCTTGCACAATCCACGCGATGGCGTGTACAGCTGGGAGGGCATTGCCAATGTAACCGACATCATCGAGGCAGCCATCGAGGAAGATCTGTACGTGATCCTACGCCCGGGACCGTACATTTGTGCCGAAATCGACAACGTAAGTTACACGAATTTTTTACTCGTGATGGTTGTTGGATGACTAACTAACGCTTCTTTGCCTGCAGGGCGGATTGCCGTACTGGTTGTTCAACAAATATCCCGGCATCCAAGTGCGCACCAGCGATGCCAACTATCTGGCCGAGGTTAAGAAGTGGTACGGTGAGCTGATGAGCCGTATGGAACCGTACATGTACGGCAACGGTGGTCCCATCATCATGGTGCAGATCGAGAATGAGTACGGTGCATTCGGAAAGTGCGATAAACCGTATTTGAACTTCCTGAAGGAGGAAACGAACCGGTACGTGCAGGACAAGGCGGTACTGTTCACCGTCGACCGTCCATACGACGATGAGATCGGTTGTGGTCAAATCGATGGTGTGTTCATAACGACGGACTTTGGCCTCATGACTGACGAGGAGGTGGATACGCATGCCGCAAAGGTACGCTCGTACCAACCGAAGGGACCACTGGTCAATACCGAGTTCTACACTGGCTGGCTGACGCACTGGCAGGAGTCAAACCAGCGGCGCCCGGCGGGACCACTAGCCGCCACGCTTCGCAAAATGCTCAAGGACGGATGGAACGTTGACTTTTACATGTACTTTGGTGGCACAAACTTTGGATTCTGGGCCGGTGCCAACGATTGGGGACTGGGCAAATACATGGCGGACATTACCTCGTACGACTACGATGCACCAATGGATGAGGCCGGTGATCCGACGATGAAGTACATTGCATTCCGCGACATCATTGGCGAGGTAAGGCAGCAAACGCAACATAAAATTCCATTGGTTTGGCTCATCGTATGGCTCGTACAATTCCCAGTATCTACCGCTCGCCATCATGCCAGTGCCTGAGGCGACCCCGAAAATGGTACTAGAATCCGTTCAGCTGACTACGATCGGTTCGATTCTGTCTGAGAGCGGACGTGAGCTTCTAGGCACGAAGCAGACTAACCCATCCGGAAAGCTACTCACCTTCGAGGAGATCAATCAAAACTCGGGCTTCGTGCTCTATGAAACCACACTGCCGAAGCTAACACGTGACCCTAGTTTGCTCACTATCAACGGGCTTCACGATAGGGCACAGGTTTACCAGGATGAGGTAATACATACTTCTACCACTGACCATATCTGGTGGGCCCTGATAAGCATAACTGTCACTGTCTACTGATCTTCTTCGCCACAGTTTTATGTCGGTACGCTTGCGCGTGAGAACGCCATCGACGCACTGCCGCTGACGGCCGGATTTGGTTCGAAACTGTCGCTGCTGGTCGAGAATCAGGGTCGCATCAACTTCGACATTCTCGATGACTACAAGGTGAGTTCATTTAACCCGCCCGCAGCTTTCCACGGGCACAGCGGAAGCTGCGCACCGCTTCCTAATCGGATCGGCTGTTCTACTCCGATAGGGTATTTTGGGCAACGTGACCATACAAACGTACGACGAACCGCACGAGCTATCGCTGGAGGGTGAGTGGTCGGTTACAGGCTATCCGTTCGATGATTACGCCAAACTGCAACAGTTCGTGAACAGCGCTCCGGGAGGACCTGGTGCGAACGGTCGCGGCATGGCCGTCCATGGACCGATCGTGCTGAGTGCGGTGTTCGATGTGTCCACGGCCGATATTCATGACACGTACCTCAACATGGCTGGTTGGGGCAAGGTAAGTCAAAGCTATAGCCGAATGAGATGCAAGTAATTAACGCAATCATTCCATCCATCTTCCATGCACGATTTGCAGGGTTTCATCTTCGTGAACGGATTCAACCTTGGTCGCTACTGGCCCGTTGTCGGACCACAGGTTACCACGTACTTGCCGAAGGACCTCCTGAAACCCACCGGTAATACGGTCGTGGTGGTTGAGCTGCAGAAACTACCAACTGACCGTATGCTGCACTTTGCCTCGAAAGCTATCCTCGATGAAGCTTAAGGTTAATTCACATCGCGGTTCTATTATCGTACATTATGAAAGCAATTTTCATTTCAAAATCAACAAGAAATAAACAATCCAAATCTAACGACGATCAGTTCGAACTTCACTGACGCACCCGACTCATGATCATTCCCGGGACAACGAAATTCCGATCCCATTGCGATCGCGATGATGGTACGCCGTGTGATGCTGAGCTTAAATTGAATAATTGGCAGCATTCCGAAGGCGCTCGCGGGCCCATGTCAATGGCCCCTTTGCGTTGCATTCTATCGTTTTGTTTCTTACCATCGGCTCGATCGGCAGCTGGCAGCTAGCAGACTGGCCGACGCTTATCAGTCGAAGCTGCCGGTTCGCTTGGAACAGAGCGCTAACGAACTATCAACAACATTCCGCTGGTGAGCTGCTCGGTTCGAGGTCGCGTTTGATGAGGCCGTAGCCATTCGCAAAAACGGCAGAAGAATGTTATTCAAAATATTTTGTGCCTGGTGTATTCTTATGGGGCTGCCAGTTACATTGACTATGGTATGTTTAGTCCGTTCACAGTGTTCTGTTCTCTGGTGAATGTTACTTTGTTGCATGTTTTGATCATGTGTTTGTGAATGATCACCAAAACAGCAGCGACAAGCATCGCGCTCGTTCGCGATCGACTATGACAACGATACCTTCGTTATGGATGGCAAACCGTTCCAGTATGTGGCCGGATCGTTTCACTACTTTCGTGCCCTCCCGCAAAGCTGGCAACCGATTCTCCGTGCGATGCGTGCCGCCGGTCTTAATGCAGTAACAACGTACGTAACGTTTCCGCCCCATTGCCTCGCATCGCCATCCTGGCGATAAGAAGGAACAGTTGCCCGGGGTTTTGAGGACGGGGTTTTGAAATATTTCATTGGGAAAACGATTCACTCGTTTCTCGTTTCAGATACGTCGAGTGGTCACTGCACAATCCAAAAGAAAACGAATACAACTGGGAGGGTATGGCGGATGTCGTGCATTTCATTGAGCTGGCCATGCAGGAGGATCTGTATGTCATCCTGCGTCCTGGACCGTACATCTGTGCAGAACGGGACATGGGAGGTTTTCCGTCCTGGTTGCTATACAAGTACCCGGGCATCCTGCTGCGCACCAACGATAACAGTACGCGATTACGGTTCGACCACAATCACCATGATCGATCGACACTAATCGCTGAAATGTAATTGCCGTTTCAGACTATCTTCGTGAAGTACGATCGTGGTATGCTGCGCTGTTCTCACGTCTAGCACGTTTCATGTACGGCCAGGGTGGACCAATCATTCTGGTGCAGGTAGAGAACGAGTATGGATCGTACTTTGCCTGTGATCACAAGTACCTCAACTGGCTACGGGACGAAACAGGTACGGGTTCGAGAGACCGGCCTCGAAATGTCAACCGGCCAATAAGCTAATTCGTTCCGTCGATCACTGGTTTTAGCTCGTTACGTAAAAAGCGATGCAGTACTATTCACAAACAATGGTCCCGGGTTGGAGACTTGCGGTGCAATAGAGGGAGTGCTTAGCGCACTGGACTTTGGACCGGGTACCGGTAAGTCGGCCGCCGGGAGTTATTGCGATGTATTACCAAGCTTATACCGGCTTGCTTCTTCTCCCTGTAGAGGACGAAATCAATGGATATTGGACGGGACTAAGAAAGACGCAACCGAAGGGACCACTGGTCAACGCAGAGTACTACCCCGGATGGTTAACGCACTGGCAGGAAGCACACATGGCCCACACGGATACGAAACTGGTCGCCGACAGTTTGGCGTTTATGCTGCGTAATAAGGTGAACGTCAACATTTACATGTTCTTCGGTGGAACCAACTATGGGTTTACCGCTGGAGCTAACAGTGCCGGTTCGGGGGGATATGTAGCCGACATCACATCCTACGATTACGATGCTCCTCTCACTGAGTGCGGTGATCCGACTGAAAAATACTACACCCTTCGGGACACCATTTTACAATACTTTCCAAGGCCCAACGTTTCACTCCCACTGCCAAGTAGGTCAACTGAAACCGCAAGTCCGCTAGATACATTAATTCTCAATTCCTCTCTTCGTTCTGCAGCTCCAAAAATGAAAATTGACTGCGTGGGCCTGTTTACGGTTGGTAGTCTATTGGATCCCGTATATCGCGAAAAGCTTACCGCGATCAATGTTACCAGCAATCGACCGTTGACCTTCGAAGCCCTGAACCAAGCCTCTGGTTTAGTGCTGTACGAAACGCTCATACCGGACGATATTCGCACCGATCCTTATAAACTAACGGTGGAAGGAATACACGATCGTGGATATGTATTCGTCGATAAACAGTTTATAGGTGTGCTCTCACGCGAGAACCTCGTCAGCAGTATGCCGATCGGTCTGGACAAAGGACGAACCTTGAGCATTATGGTGGAGAATCAAGGACGCATAAACTTCGGCATTGCAAACGACTTCAAAGGCATCGTGGGCAAGGTGTACATCAACATGCAGGAAATACTGAACTGGACCATGTACGGGATTCCGCTTGATGAATCCAGACTGCTAAAGCAGTCAGTTCTGGATCATCGGAAGCAGGTTGGTCAGAAACGGACTATAAGATACGACCAAGGGGACAGAGTGCAACCAATGGCTGTTTTTCATGGTATTTTTGATGTTCACAACGAGCTAGCTGATACCTATCTGGATGCACACGAGTTTGGTAAAGGTGTGGTGTTTATCAATGGCGTTAACATTGGACGGTACTGGCCACTGGTCGGACCGCAGAAGACACTGTTCGTTTCACGGCATATCTTGAAACCGAAGGACAACTATTTGATTCTCATTGAATATCAAAAACAGTTAGAAAACGGTCAATGCATGTACTTTACCGACGCTCCAATATTCAACTGAAAACCACGATCGATTGCATCATATTAACATCGAAAGCATGCTATCTATCCCTCTAGCATGTCTTATCGCGAAGTCGAAACCGATGACCCATATTTCATTCGAATAAAGCGAAGCATTTGCCTCATGGTCATCCCAGCTTTTCCATACTCTTTTATAGTTCAGGAGCTATATCTCGATGTTCGTGCAATTTAACGTTTTGTAAGTAGCTTTCACCATTGGTGCACGTGTGCCCGGCTCTATTTCAGTCGCCACCGCCTAATGTTTGAGGCCTCGCTTTGGTGCTTGCGATAGCAAAACATGACAACGGGATCATCTATTCAGAACAACGGGCGTGGGGTTACCCAGCAGCAAGGGGTGGTACATTCCCAGCAAGACACTTGACACTACCCCGCAGTACCGCGGGTTTCGATTAGGTCTCGCACCGTAAGCGATAAGATGCGCTTCAGTAGCTCGCGACTCGAGACCGGGATCGCACAGAGCTTAGTGTGTGGTAGCGAGCGCATCGTGGTACAGGTCGAGTGTGGCGATCAGAGCAAGAGTGTTCATTAATCACCCATTAAAGCCGCCATTTACCCTTAATTTCTATCACTCTATCCCAAGCGCTTGGTAACTGACGAGACCATCGTGTCAGGTGTGTTAACGTCTTGTATTGTTGTAATCGAATATTAGGAGGTGCAGACTGTTGATCGTCTGCCAACTGTTTTTAATAAAATAAAATTAATAATAGAATAAAGTCCGTTGCTCATCAATGTGAAGAGTTTACACCGTGGGCGCAGTGAACACTATTAAAAGAAGAACCAAGTTGAACGAACCTTTTCGCACGCGTGGGCTTTAATGCAAAAGAACAACCGGTTTTCAGCCACTTGTGTCTTTTCGGTTCCTCAGTTTCGATAACATCCGCACGATCGAGGATATATTTACAGTCGTGCGGATGATCTTTAACCGGGCGGAAGTGGCGCCGTGAATCAGTGCTTCCGCGGTGTTTTACAAATTTACCACAATGACGCCCATTGCGGTGCTTCTGGCACTCTGTCTTGCGGGATGCTGTATGCAGTCAGTTATCGGGGCAAATCAATATAGTGTAAGTGTGCACAAAGTCGTCTGATTATGTCGCGCAATAGAATTATGTTTGACATATTAGTGCCTGACCCCCCCTATGGTTTTACAGAGAAAATTCGATATCAACTACGAGAACAATACCTTCACAAAAGATGGCCAGCCGTTTCAGTTTATCTCGGGTTCATTTCACTACTTTCGTGCTCTGCCACAATCCTGGCGACACATCCTGCGTTCGATGAGGGCCGCAGGCTTGAATACGGTCATGACGTAAGTAAGCGGTGGTTTCTTAGAAGCTTAATTTGAATGAAATGACAAAGTACTTAAGCGAAAAGCAAACCCTGCTATCGTAGCTACATCGAATGGTCGCTGCACGAGCCGATGCCTGGGCAGTATAGCTGGGATGGCATTGCCAATTTGGAAAAGTTCATTGAAACGGCACGATCCGAGGACCTGTTCGTCATCCTGCGCCCTGGACCTTATATTTGCGCCGAGCGGGATATGGGAGGATTCCCCCATTGGCTCCTCACCAAGTATCCAGCTATTAAGTTGCGAACATACGACATAGGTTAGTGCAGGAAATGGGTGACGCAGATATGCCTTGTAATTAGTAACCTCACGCAATCCTTTCCCATTCCCACTTTTCAGACTATTTGAGGGAAGTGCAAAACTGGTACAACCAGCTAATGCCACGTATCAGCCGCCATCTTTACGGTAATGGCGGTCCAGTGATCATGGTTTCGATCGAGAACGAGTATGGTTCCTTCAGTGCTTGCGATCAACAGTATATGCAGTTTATGAAGAATATTACCGGTAAGATATGATATGAAAGTTGCTGTGTTGATCGTAACCGTTATTACTTACAAACCGGTTCGTCATTTAGAACATTTTGTGCGGGATAAAGCAGTAATGTTTACCAATGATGGCCCGGAACTTTTGCGCTGCGGATCCATACCGGGCATACTACCAACGTTGGATTTCGGTTCAAGTAAAAACTATCCACATCTGGTGGCCAAAATGTACTTAAAGTTTATCATTTCACGATTTTGTTCGTCATTTTAGCGAACGACCCGAACGTGTTTTGGAGAAGATTGCGGAAGTTTCTACCCAAAGGACCATTGGTGAATGCTGAGTTTTACCCAGGGTGGCTTACGCACTGGATGGAACCGATGGCACGGGTGGAAAGCGCACCGGTAATCAATACGCTGCGTTTGATGCTGAACCAAAAGGTCAACGTCAATTTTTACATGTTCTTCGGTGGCACCAACTTCGGGTTTACAGCCGGTGCGAATGACATTGGTCCCGGTAAGTACGGTGCGGATATAACGTCGTACGATTACGATGCTCCGCTAGACGAGGCAGGTGATCCCACGGAAAAGTATTTCGAAATCCGCAAAGTATTAATCGAGGTAAGACTAAACGCACGGAGCAATATTATGACGATTCCCAGCATTTGTAATTGCCTTCGTTTTGTCCCCTTTCCAAAAAGCACTTCGGAGACCCAGGGGTACCGGCTCCAGCACCGCTACCAAAGATGTCCCTCGATACGGTATGGTTAGAGCGGCGTGGATCCATCCTATCGAAACATGGACGCACGATGTTATCCACTAGTGTGATCACCGAAGTGCAACCTATTACCTTCGAAGCTTTAAACCAACATTCTGGATTAGTGTTGTACGAGACAACTTTGCCATCCACCCTCAATCGCGATCCTTACACACTCACAATCGATCAAGTTCACGATCGTGCCTATGTACATGTGGATGATGTAAGGATCAACATGCCTTTTACGGGGACGCGTTTCTTTATAATTGATATTATTTTTTTGTCTCTTATACAGGTGTTCTATGGTATTCTATCACGAGAGACCAATGTCCATTCCATTCCGCTCAGCATCGGATCGGGCAATAGATTGCAGATACTGGTGGAAAACCAGGGTCGCATTAATTACAACATTCCCAACGATTTCAAGGGCATCTTGGGATCGGTAACGATCGAAGGCACGCCATTATACAACTGGACCATAACCACCTATCCATTGGATAACTATCAGTATATGGAAAATTTCATTAACCACCGGCCACCGGCTGATGAGGAAGAGGCCGATGATTTGACTGCTGCCGGGGCCCAGGTCTACTATGGCACATTCGTGATCAATAGGGATGCGATCCACGACACCTACCTTTACACACATGTGTGGGGCAAAGGGTTGGCGTTTATCAATGGCTTTAACCTTGGCCGTTACTGGCCGCTGGCGGGACCCCAACTGACGCTCTACGTCCCCAGGCATATACTGAAGAAGGGAATCAACAAAATTGTGTTGATCGAGTACCAACAGCGCGTTCAGCAGCCTTACGTCCAGTTTATCGATAAGCCAATATTTAACTGATGCATACGAAAAGATGTTTAGCAGGAAGAAATGCATGTTTGAATGAAAGATTACGGCAGGATGGAAATATATGATAAGCTAAAAGAAAAACATTTGAAATCCAGTTATACAAATAAATTTACCTTTTTATTGGAATGAAAATGATTAGCCAGTCAAATCAGTTGGAAGCCAGCTCTTTTCCAACAAATAGACACCAGAAGGACACCGGATAGAAATATTACTGGTAGTGTAACCTGTTGTATCCACGACGTTCGTTTGTTAGGAACGGTTGTCTGGTTGGGATCTACTATGGCCTGTATGTCACTGAGCCGATCGTGAATTCTATCACAAAGCTTAAGAGAAACCTCGGAAGCGTAAATGTGGTTATCTAGCAGCACGTTCTCTGGAATTGTGCCTTTTAGCTTCAGCTGCGTCAGGTTCAACAATACTTTAATGCTTTCCAAATGCTCAACAGTATTCCGAGCGACGGTTTCTGCATATTCGAGAGGGTGAAACTCTGTACGCAGAACTCTGCAATATTGAAGTTTAAGAGAGTGAAGTAAGACCAGTGTAACCTGATCCGCGAAAATGATCCGAACCTACCTATCGTACATCCGTCGTTGCTTCGGTAGTTGCGACGACTCGGATAGAATCTCCTTGATGGCCAAATCGCTTTTCACCCCCATCAGCCGTAAATCCTCTTCCACCAGGCCGCTGATCTGATCGTACGTTAGAGAACATTTCCTAGGAAGAGAAGCTTCAATTAAAGAAATACGCCATGCTCTCATCGCGCCACTTACTTTAGTTCTTCGTTGAGGTTATTCGTGCTGCACTTCACGCTGGTCAGAAATGTTGCTACGGGATCGCAGCCAACGGCAGTATAATCTTCAGGACTTTCTTCGGGAATTTCTTCAGAATCTTCTTCTGGGTTCTCTTCAGGATCGTTATCTTCCTTGTATCCATTCATGATTCCGCAAAAAATCAAAAATAATTCTGCAAAATGGAAAACCGCGCTTGAACCACAACAACCGGCACATATGGGATGAACACATAGGGTTTACACCAGTCCAATATAAACGAGTACCAGTCATATAATAGTCGTAAAATAATCTTATCTGCTTTTGATGTGTCGGAGTGTTTGTCAGCACTAGTGTCGGAGTGTTTGTTTGGGTAACGCGGCGAATGCAAGAGGAAAAACTTCAGGAAAACGTTCAGGTAAGAGGAAAAACTGCTAAAATCTAGCGGAAAGTGTTCGATCGATATCGACAAAGTTACAGAAAATTAATAAAAACATATCGGGGAAATTTTAACGTAGAAGATTTTCCGGTTTTCGTTGGCTCAAGGACTTTTTTTCACTTCCTGTAAATTCTACATCTAGATCCAGCATCGAACACGTAGCAGGGCAGGATGGTCGAGGATCCACATTTCATCGATATGATGGTGCAGGAACTGAAATCGCAGGGCCTTTTCGATCAATTCCGGAAAGAGTGCCTGGCCGACGTGGACACAAAACCCGCGTACCAGAACCTACGTCAGCGAGTGGAGGGATCGGTAAACAAGTTCCTGGCGGAGCAGGAATGGTCCGATAATATACGACACAAAAATCAGCTAAGAGAACAACTCCGCAAGAATATCATAGAGTAAGCGAGCACACGGGGGTCAGCCTTTGTTGCAGTCTCAAGAGCCCAGATTGTTTTTCTTCCAGCTCCGGTTACCTCGATACGGGCGTCGAACGGATCGTGGACCAAGTGGTAAATCCGAAGATATCTACAATTTTTCACCCAAAAGTGGAGGAGCTGGTGTACAACTATCTCGGTATCGAGAAACCGAAATCCTCCGTCAACGGTAACGAGGGTGCCCGGGCAGAGTCGTTGCTGGAAGACCTAGAGGCGGTAAGTCCAGATTCTGATAAGAAATCCGAGGGCAGCTTGACACCGCCTCAGGCAGCGGCGGAAACGGAGCACATGGAAGTGGACATGGAAATTGATGACGATGATGAAGAGGATGTCAGGGAAGAAGAAGTTGATGATTCGAAAGAACAGGATGACTTCGAGTCGCCTGCCTTTGAACCGCTAGAGATTCGTTCTCCGAGCAAGGTGAAGGAAGAAGCCAACGATTCCAACTCTTCGGTCATCAGTGGCTTGACCTCCCAAGAGTCGGTGGAAAGTGACAAAAATGAGCAAACCGCCGTGACAGAGAAATCAGTCGAGGACACCGTGGCTGCAAACGATGACCAGGAATCGAAGGAGATCGCCGTCACCAAAGACTCCGATTTCAGTCAAGAGATTGGCCCGACAAACGACTCTCAGCTGTCGCAGGTATCGAGCAACAGCCAGCTGCTACCCGTTACGGAGCAGTCTGCCTCGGATGACTTGGAGCGTTCGGAAGAGAACGAGCGCTTGGACATTACGGAAGAGGCTCAGATGCCAACGCTGTTCTCCAGTCACTCGCCCAACAAGAAAACGGATTCATCAGATAGCCAGACTGGTGATCAACCAGAGGGCAAGAAAATTACGTTCGATTTCGATAAAGATGGATATGAGTTTGTTGGTACCGGACGATCGTCAGCGATTGCATGTGCGGCCGATGAGTCACCCGACCGAAGTCAACGCGATCAGCAGGAGGCAGATGGTAAGGCGTTATGCGCAAATGCTGAGGATCGAAACGATTTTTCACCTTCCTTTTGATTTCATTACAGAAGAGAGTACCTCACAACGCACCACAACAGAAGAAACCAAAGATATGGCACCAGCCAATTTCTCCACGCAGGATGACACATCATCACTATCGGAGCATTCGTTAAAGATCTGCGAAGATTCGATCAGCGACAATGACACTAAAGGATCGCGATCAGTGGACGATCGCAGCTCCGAACAGAAAAGTGTTCCGAAAGTACAGAAACTTTCTGAGGCCAGTAGCTGCAGCCTAAACGATGAAACGAACGTAAAACCGACACCAGTAAGTCCATCGCAAGATAAGGATCACGATAAGGTAGAAACGGAGAAGGACCAACCTACAGAAGATCAAGAGCAGCAGCAAAACCGTGAAAATCGTACATTAGAAGAAGAGTCCGCTAAAGAAGCCGATGACAATGTGAAAGCAGAACTCGAAGATGACCACTACCAGGAACATTTGAAGCAGCGAGGTAATCGACGGCCAAGTGACAAAGATTCCGATGGGGATGGTGAGGAAAAATCTAAACCCCCGGGAGAATCAGCATCATCAGCTGCTACTGAAACGGGCAATAAATCTGCTACCGAAGGCGTGGTGGTAGCAGGAGCAGAAGATACGAAAACCGACCAGGAAAAGGCTATCCCCTCGGAAGCTTCGGAAGGATGCAGTGATAGAACACTGGAGCTGGAGCTGCTGCGTGGAACTGTGACACCGACGCGCGAGTGCGGTCGCTTAGACTCTTCCTCATCCGGCATTCAGTCGGGTGATGATTCGGAGAAAAGTCCCGAAATGTTGAAGCATGCGGCCAAACCCGAATCGATCGTGCTCCCTGTGCAGCCAGTCGTCATTGATCAGATGCTAACGAACGTGGATGAGAACAAGCTCGAGCAGCTGTTGAATGGCGAAGCACTGACGAACGATGCAACACTCGGTTCGATTCAGAAAGAATGGCAAGCTCTCAAGAAGGCAAAGAAACCCAAATTCGCTTCCAATTTCACCGAAGCGCGGCGTCTGATGAAGGTACGTAAACAGATCGAGCGAGAGGAGCAAAAACGACGTGAAAAGACGTTGGCCCTGGCGAAAAAGTACATCAACGAGAGTAAAACCTACGGTGGACAAATGGAGGATCAGGGCATTGAACTAGAGTTCGTGTGCCACGATCAGCGCGAATCGCCAGGCCCCACCATTTCGTCCCCAATC
>NC_064874.1:28616902-28626902 GCF_943734745.1 Anopheles darlingi | reverse complement strand
AAGGACGGCGCTGGTAAAAACGAAAGCGCGTTTCTAGTTCCTGCACCGACAGCGACTACGAACGAGCAAGCCGAGTGTCGGACCGGATCGGAGCATCGTTGACGTTGACCATGAAGCGTCCAATGTCACCCGGTGACACTCCGAGTGAATCCTGCCCATGTCGGGTGTTGTAAGTCCCCCTCCCCCCCCTCTGTGCGGTCATCTTGTTTGGGATCAAACGGCTGGAGGACGCCTGGCAATGACGACCCGGCTTTAAAGCCGGTCAGCCCAGGCCAACTCAGTGCAACTCAGCAACTGCATCCTTGAGCTCCGAGCTGGAGTTGTCTTGAACTTCAACTTTATCAACATTCATCTCCGCTTTTAGCCCGAGTAAAACGCTGCACCGGGAGGGGTGGGCATATGCCCTTGACTTCTAACGAAAGCTCCTACACGTGGGTGCCCCCTCTTACCAAAGGGCACCCTCTCGGGTTACCCAACACATTATGCCCCGACTCGTCCCGTCCTATTCGTCATTCCAAAAAGGCCATTCGAGAGCATTCGATCTAGACGTTTGTTAATGGGGTGCGCCTCGAGCCTCTAGTGTATCGACTACTGATATGCAGATTTTGCTACGGTTTCTCTCGGTAGGTCAAGCAAGCGGTCATATACTTACATCGATCCACGTGTAACGCTCATGTTCAAATGGTTCAGTACGATCTTCTTGTTGGGATCGCTCGCCTTGCCATAATATTTGTAGCCCGATATCACCTCTACCGCAGTCATCCTGAAGCAGTTTCAACGATTTGTGGCCGCTGCTGTAAAGGAAGGAACGGAACGATAAGCACAATCAATATTTTCAGTTTCGTTTTTGCTTTGTTAAGGCAGAATCATGAAGGGAAAGTCTAATATTTAACAGCCGAGCAGAGCATTAAATTGAACGAAGATGCCTTTGAAAGTGTACGATTTGCTCTTTTGCTTCAACATTACAACACGCAATCCATCAACATTACAAAACACATTTTTCATCCAATGCTCTCTTTTGCTTCGTCCTTTGCATTCAGTGCGCTGCTTTCTGTGCGTCATCGTGGACGCCATTCATGCCGAAAGATCAAGGGAACTCTTTCACCGGACAACGAACTGGCGAAATCCTTGAAACTGGCTGCCATCTCCCAAACATGGCTCGGCGCTTCCTTTTCCAGCCACATAATCAGTGGCCGGCACCCACCATCTTTATCGCAGTTCCGCGTTTGCGAAAAGCGCGCTGTTTCGATTCTCGAACGAACCGATAAGAACTGCGCATATAAGGGGTTAGGCGCACCGTGTGACATTGTTATTCAACTATTTGAACGATCGTGGGTCGACACATTGGGAGGTGGTGATGGGGACTCGACTTTACGACTCGCGCTACACGTGCCAACGATAGCAAGCACCGTGCGACATCTTGACAAAACGCGCCCGCGAATCATCCCGAGTCTCACACCCGGCGGCGAGGCACAACGGTACGGTACCGGTGATGCTGTTTTGCAAAACTTAAGCAAACACTAATCCGAAGCAAATAAATCCGACATTCTTCCCTTGTCCGGAGGAGCATGGGATGACGCCCCGAGAGTGGAGTAGCGCCCCGATGGCCCCTGGCTAGTGTGCGCTTTTATGTAAGTCGCACATCGCACCCCTCGACAATCGGCCCCGCGATCTTTCGTGTGATATGGCGGCCAATAGCACTACACCCCAGGCCCCACTCCCCGCACTGAACGCGAACGCGAGGCTCAATATTTCACAGTCCGACCGGCACCGAAGATGACCGCTTGGAACTGTGTCAAACGGACCAACTGACCACACCACCGCCACCGCCAGATGATGATCACGAGCACGATGACGGTTTCAGGGCGCCTTCATGGGTGATGTAAGTAGTGCGCACCTACATTTCATTTTCTCGTCGTTTGACGAGCATCTTTTTCACCAGTTAGTGTGCGTGTGTGTGTGTATGTGGACATCATCGGCGAGAGCGAGGTAGGAGTGGGTGCTGGCTCTATGACAACAGTCCGTCGACAGACTTGTGGCGGCTTTGGACAACCGCTTTGACCTGCACCATGCACCATTGGCGAACTCTGCCTCCGATGCGCGGTGGCATAAATCGCGGACGTCTTTCTCCGTCCGCCATTCCGACATCCTGTCTCTTGGCTACCACCACCGCGTGCGTGTTTGTGACATGAAGTTGTCCTTGTACCCATGTGGCGCGGTACGGGTTTTCCCTCCCCGCCACCACACACGATCAGTGCCAGTGCCGTCGTCGCCCGTTCAACGTCGGTATCGTCGATTAATGAAGCAAACTTGAACATAATCGCTCGTTCAAGGCCAGGCTGGCCCACTGGAGGATCGATACTCAGTACCAAGCCAGTGCAGTGCAGTACACAGTGAACGTTTACTCTATACACACACACACGTACACACAGCAAAATGGTACCGCGAAAGCGGTTAACGATCGATCTTCGTCATCATCTTCATCATCATCATCATCGCGATCGGCATCGCGACACCGTCGGAAGGGTTCACCGTAGTTGGGAAGCAAAATCTTTTACGAAAACACTTGACAAACACAATAGAGCTGTACTGTGCTGATGAGATCGCCTGGAAACGCGTGACCTCTAATCTGCAGATGAAGAGTTTGTGGCAACGGATTTCCTAGTGCGCATCGGTCGAGTGTCTTGTCCCGTGGGCGTGGGTATGGTTTTGGGGTGTGAGAAGGTCTTTCTCAACTCCCGGCCACCGAAAGCGAACGTGAAGATACGCGGAAATGAATTGAAGGCTGATGAGTGAGCTTATCTTCTGCCTTTTTTTATTTTGCCTCTCCTCCTTCTCTTCCGGCCTGCACACCGGTTGCACCGCACCTACTGGACGCTGTACGCAATATTGAAATCAGCGCCCGAACAGCGTGTGCACCATTTATGCAATCGAAAAGCGCCCCATAATTAGCATCATCATCATCATCATCATCATCATCGTGGGGTTGTTGGTCCCGCGGTTGGTTAATTGGTTCACAGTTCACTTCACCTCGCTCCCCCTCGTCGTGGTGGCCACGCGGCCCATATTGCGCCATGCAGAGCCCTCGGCTTAGCCGCCACTCCCGAAAACACCTCAAGGTGATTAGAGTGCCTAGATGGACGTGGTGGCGTGGGGTGGTCTATGTCGCTCCATTCGCAACGCCATTCAGGTGGCCGGATGGACACCACCACCACCATTGGTTTGCTGCTGCCGGCCTGCTACTGTGCTGAGCCCCCCAGGCTGGTTGGCAATTGTTGGCGGTGGGCAAACGGACAGGTACGGTATGGGACGGTACGTTGGCTGCCAATTACCAAATCAAAATCCTTCCAATCCAATACCGATGCATAAGCTGTGGCCACCGAGTGCGAACGCAGTGGAGTGCGCAGGGTGGAATGTAGCGGTGCAGCTCCGCTCCGCTCAAGGCTATACAGTGATCAGCGATCAAGGGTTGGCGGTAGGCGTCATGCAACCTGCATGCATGCCCCAAGAACGCGCTCCGTTCTCTACGGAGCGCAACCGAACTCGGAACCGGTTCGAACGCACCGGAGGTCCCCCCGCGTGCACGCGAGCGCGGGACAGATTGCGAAAAAACGTTGCTAGGACCGCGCAAAAGGCTGTTGTTGCCAGCAGGTGTGTGTGCGGGAGGGAGGGGGGGTTACCGAAGGGTGCCGTTCCATTGAAGTTCATTTACTTTTCGCACCGGATCACCTTCAAAACCCCGATCGATACGCGGAGTGTGCCAGAGTGCACTCGATGCTCGACTGCACGCCGTTTGGTCAGTTGGTCAGTCCGGCGTATGACATCCGATCCGACGGATCATGCGAGACATCTGATTGGCCCGCCCGAGTGGGGAGGGAGGGAGGGAGAGCGGGGTGTCGCACGCACAAGATCGCGATCCTTAAATGCTTCCCTGCCTCCGGTCGATGCAATTGCTCAATGAATGACATCTACGCCTCTATGTGTCTATGGTCCGGTCCCCATGTTCAGCGTTTGGCGTTAGCCGTTGCGCCCGGGCACTAGCGCGTAACCGTCGCCACAAAGACGTGTCCTTGGCAGATCATTGACGTTTTGGGTTGGTAAAACTCGTTTCAGTTGCCTTAGGATCTATTATTACAAGGTGGGACATGATACGTGTGGCCATCATGTTCGCCGCGTAATTGTTGCACCCCTGATGCCCTGGCCTTCTTGCACGTTCTGAACATGACGCTTAGTGTCCAATTATGATTTGTTTTGGGCGTTTTTTGTGTGTGTGTGCGTGCATGTTGCACACACAGCACACGATCGTAACAGTAACGGAACCTACCAACCAACCATCCAACAACAACAATTAATCTCTTCGGCGATCATTATGACCACCGCTCCACCGTGGTGGCTTCTAATGGTGCATTAACATTCGTTCACTTTCGTACTAACTACTACATCCCGAGCAGGGGAACCGGAAAGTACAAGCTGTAGTACAGCGGGTGACCGCACCGTAGCGCACCGTAATTGTCTTTGCTACAGAAAATTAACTCTAATGGTCCCTGTCACTCATGGCCGTGGCTACTCATCGGTGAACTGATGAGCTACTATACTGCCAAAATGAGGATAATACGGCCGACGGCGGTGGACATGCTGGTGACGGTGAACATGCTGGTGACGGTGAAAATGCTTAACCTTAACCGCACTTAATGGCACTAATGTTTGGTCAGCCAATTCTGCCATTCGTGCGATTAAAATCCGGCGTTCGTTTTTCCGGTAAATCGGTCGGTAGATAATGTACAGTCCATTCGATTCGATTACCGTGATGAAGGATGTGCATCAGGGTAACATTCGTGAGAGTAATTAAAATTAAAATTACACGCCTTCAGATTCTCGCTCCCAGGCGCAGGGGTTGGTGTCTATCGGGATGAGCGATCGATGTGTGTGTGTCCGCCATGGCTTGCATAATGGCTTGCTCGTGTTTTCGTAAGGTCTACTGGGCGTATCCCGTGTGATGTTCGCATGCACCTAGAAGCGATCCGATATCGATCGAGACTCTAGAATGCGCCGGCTTGCAGTGGCGATCGTACACGGATGATCTCGTTGTCGTGGATATCAATTCACACACTCCGATATCATTGTTACTCGTTGCTTCACTACTCCACCCCCCCCCCTCCTCCTTCTCCAACGTCTCTAATCCTTGCCTGGCGTATCATTCCCACACCGAAGGCCGGCGGCGATGGCGTAACCGAATGAAAAATGAAACCACAAACCCGGGGCTGACCAGCAGGAGCCACAACGCCGAGAAATGCCATTGTCGGCCCTGGTTACATGGTGACACACTTCTTCTAGTGTGGCCAATGCTGACCATGTTGCTGCTGTTTACCGTGGACCAGACACGAGACAACGAGACAAGCAGCGAAGAAGCGGGAGCGGATGGGAGCGTGCGAAGCGACCGCGACGACAATCGTCCGATCCCGATCGTCCCACCATCCGTTGCCTTCTTACCGAACCGAACCAACCTTTCAAGATCACTGACATCCGGGGCCGATGTAGGTGAGAGCGAGACGCTGAAGCTGGAGCCGGAGCTGGAACCCGGGGGCCTGGTTTTAGGGGGTGGGATTCGAACATCCAGCCATCGGTCTGGACTGGTTGGCAAGCGCAGCGAAAAACCGGTCCCTCGGGTCCTCCCCACCCCACCCGCTGCACCACCACCGATCGATCGTATCGACGAATGTAAGATCAATGCCTTCCCATCAATTACCTATCGGTGGATGGTTTCGGGACTTTTGTTTCGAAAACAAAGAGAACCCAAAATCGTTTCTTAGAACCTCCGTCATTTGCATATGGATGGTCTGGCATACAGCCAGATGTAAATGTTTGCCCACCCCCCACCCCGGGGGGGACGTTGGTCCTGTAGAGAAACGAAACTTTGCCTCACAAACACCATCACAGTTCAAACAGACGACGGCGCGGATGATGCCCGTAATCATCATCATCATTCGCCGTCATTATGTCAACAAAACTCAACGTCGTGAAATAATTGTTCAATTTGTTCAGCCAAAAACACACACACACCGCGGAACGGCGGTCGAGATCGAACGATCAACCATGCGGACTACAATGAGCAATGAGCACACTACGGTAAATGTGGCGCCACTTTCAATGCTACCAGCCAGCAGCACAGAATAGGGCGGAAGAAATACGACTTCCGACTAATTGTTTCGCACACCGTGCGCGATCGGTTGAATGATTTCCAGACGACGACGAAGAGAAGGAACCGACGGCTGGTGCCGGTTGTGGATCGCGAAAGCTTTATTGCTGCCACTTGCCGTTCAATGATGGCGACGTCATTGGTTGAGATTTGTTTCTACGCTAAGCCGGGAGCGTAACGCGTACGCGTGCCATGGACGGTTCGCTTACTCGACACAACGAAACCAACAAAACATTACCATTCCTCTCCGCCACACCCCCCGCACGAGCCACCGAGAAAACCCCGTTAATGAGCGCGATCTAGGTGCGCACACAATGCAATGCAATGTCGCGCAGCGTGGCAGTTAAAGAGTGGCAAAAACCAACCAAAAAAAAAACACGACGGGGATCAGATGAAGCGCACGCGCTCACGTGTCTCTGTGTTGGTGGTTAGTGACGCCGCTTTCGACCTACCACGCGACGCGATCGAACCACACGGCGGCAAAGAGAGTGAGCGGAGAGCGGAGTGTGCGCCGCGCTGCGTTAACGCGGGGCCCCCGGGGGCTGTCATAACATTTCAGCAGCTGGCGACCGCTGTTGCATCACCGCACCGTACCACCAGCGCCCGCAAGGCCATCGGGTTTGCTAAGAATAAGAAAGTCAAAAGAAATCGACGCTCGGCGGGCGGGTGGACGGCCGGCCGGGTGGGCATCGCCGGTGAGTGCACCGGGCCGCGTCCACCAACGCGTCCTCGGCCGAAGCCAATGCTCCAAAGCGTGCCACCGCGTTTCCGTCAGTAGAGGGTGGTGCGGTGTATGCGGCGTGAGGCGACCGCTAACGGTGTCGAAGTTCCAGGAAGCGCCACCAAACGATCTAATGAACCCCCGTAGGTTCGAGACCGCGCACCATCAAAAGACTTGTGCCCTGGCGACGAACCTTTTTTGTGCTTTTGTGTTCCTCGAACGAGCAGCTGCCTGGCAAGCAATTCTATAACGAGCCTAGAATGAGGTTAATCATTCTGTTATCAACTCGGAGGTTCAATACTCGCGCAAAGTTGGTTTGCGCCAGAAACAAAACAACAACAACAAAAAACCAATAGGAACATCGAACTTTGTTCGTCCCCGTTACGATCGACAGTTGATCGTATCGAACTGGGACTGCGTTCCGTCTCTGTCTCGATTTCAACATTCCTTCAGGTCATCGCCATCTGTCATCAGTGTGCCGAGTGCCAGTGTGTGGCGCGCGTGTGTGTCCCCAAAAAGGCATAGATTCCCGTCGTCCCCAGAAATCCACACACACAACACACACAACAACCAACCAATGCGCACAGACACGCGGCACATACAGGCACACACAAACATTTGATCGGCCCAAAACTGCGTGCTGTGACCCAAAAGGGAATTGTGAGCAAAGTCAACACGACTCATGGAGTCGTGGTAGTGGACGTCATCGCCGTCATCACCGTCGTCGTCGTAATCCGGGACGCAGCACGAAACTAGTTCAAGTTTAACACAATCGCCGAGCGTGCGCGCGCGCGCAGACACTAGGGCAAAGCGTAGGCTGGTGCTTGGCTGGTGGACTAGTGAGCGAGGGATTGACTCACGTACAACTCCACAGACACCCGTACGCTGAACACAGACACACACACGCGCGCCCGCGGGCACATACATGCACTACTCTTTCTCCTCGCCAAGGTGGTCCCCCTCGGGTTTGCGTCCTTTTTCGCCCGTGCTTCGGCACCGCGATCGCGCGATCGTTAAATCGTCGGTTTCGGGTTTCTTCTTCTTCTTCTTCCCCTTTCTTCTTTTCCTATTTTTATCGTCTTCGATACTCGTCATCACACCACACCATTCACCTTCACTTTCCGTTTCACGAATGGGCACGATGACCGCACCACCGGTCGCACCGGTGACCCACAATACGCGCACATTCGCGGGCGCTCGCGCTAGTCCACTACTCATCCCCCACCCCTCCCTCTTTCGGAGTTGTCATGGTGAGCCAAAAAAATAAAACCGACAAGGCGGCTCCCGGAGGAGAAGACAGAAGACGCAACGATCGCGTTGGTATTATCAGAGGCGCCGAAGGCGCGACATACCGGTGCGGTGCATATTGCTTCATATTCGGGAAAATTAGACAACAATACACACACACACACACACACACACGCATACATGCGTTTTTGCGTCCACACATCTCCACGCATAGTGGAGTCTAGAGGTGGAGTGGAGATTCCTTATGTAATCCAATCGCATCTTTCGATAGGTGGCGTAGGCCCCGTCGTAGGGTGGGGAACGCAAAGTGACGGCAACAGGCATCGGTTATGCCACCCGTCGACACCCGTCGGGCTCATCTTCGGTACCATAATGCACCGATCAAGTGTCTTGGCCGAGGGAAGGAAAAGGAGCTGATGATGTGCGCAATGTACGGTCGATCAAACGATCGATCGAGTCACGAGGGAATCCCAAACACAACAATGCTTTCCCTGCAACCCAGCGACCACCCCTACCACGGCTGGTCCCATAGTCAACCCCTAAAGAGATTCACTTTTTTTGTGCCTTTAAAGATGAAAACGTGAATCTCGCGATTCGCGTCTCTCTTTCGTTGCCATCATTCGCTTTTCCTTTCCATTTCGCGCAGATCACTTTCCGCCCGCTTCACCGGCAACCGGCGCCTCCATTTCGCAAACTACCATCCCCTCCTCGCCAGCCAGCCAGCCAACAACTGTCCTCGTTTTGCGCTTCTGCGTTGTTCGCTCCTGCTTCGTGCACATGTTTATACGTGTATGTGTGTGTGTGGGTGTGTATGTGCGCTCTCTGTGATTCGCATTCAGTTTAGCGCTGCTTGCTATTACAGCACACGGGGGATGAGGGATAAAATTCACGGTCACCAGCATCTCGCCTCCCGCCCCCCCGGGGGCTCGGTGAACGCGATCGATCGTACGCACTCCAATCTCATACATAACGAACACATAAACCGTGGTGATGGTGATGCTGATGCTAGAGGTGATGGGAAGGAGGGAGGCGAAAGAAAGAAGGACGGTGGCCCAAAGAGCATTAAGGCAGCAAATCGATCGAACGACGAAAATTTCGAACAACAACATAAAAAACAACAAAATCTTCTCGATTGATCGACGGCAGCGGCACAGATCGACGGAGGAAGAAGAAGACGAAAGTCGTACAAGAGAGTGGAGTGTGAGTGGGGCTGAATTTTTCGGTGAGTTCGGTGGTGCACGCAACGCACGCCCTCGCGACCCCTCGCGGGGTGAAAGGAGGCGAAAGACGAAGAAAACCGAGCACTAAAGTCACAATCACCGTGCCATCGCCGCTGCACCCGTTTGGCGTTTTGTGAAAGAAGAAGAGGAAGGTATAGGCAAGGAAAAAGAAATGGGAGGGAAAAGAAGAAAATGGGTTCGAGAAACTAGGCCGAGGCCGCTTGGGAGCGTACCGGGAGTGATTGGGTTTTTTTTTTTTGACGGAGGGAATTTCAAAAGACCGCTGGCTGGACGAGACCACCGCTCGATGGAAAGGGAACCAATGGGGACTTAGTAGCTCGGTCGTCCACTCGATCCCACTCGATCACCTCCTCTGGGAACACTTCGTTAACCGCCCGACACGCACTCCTATCCGCCCCTTTCGCTGGCTGGGCGACCGCGAGGATTGCAAAGCCACTCCGGCTGAAGGTAACCGTTACTAGCGTTCACAAGCGGCCACGCTCGTCGTCGATCACGCCGAATCGGATCGGTTGATCGTACTACCAAAGCACCAAGGATATTGGTGGTGGAGGCCAGGGCTGGCACTCCTCGCACATGCGAGTCACCCTTAGGCAC
>NC_064874.1:28599402-28609402 GCF_943734745.1 Anopheles darlingi | reverse complement strand
CGGTTGCCGTGCCGTTTGTAAAGAAATAGCGTATAAGAGAAGAGCACTTTTAGATTTCAGAACGGTAACGGAAAATAAAATGGAACTGTGTAAGAGCCTGACGGTGTAGCAACGGCGCGGCGCGGCCATGTGAACGCATTAAAAGTACGATAACTCTGTAAATTCGGTCTTTGCAGTCTCCATACAACGTCCGAATTTTTCAGCGTGCCACCTCCCAAGTGTGTCGTGTCATATCATATCATCCCCTGACCATGGTCAATCGAATCGTTCCAAAGGTTGACGAATTCATTCCCCCTTCCTTTGGTTTTGATAGGCATTGTGGCGACGATAAGGATTATGTTGTCGGTTGAATGATCGCGATTAACGAACCACCATCACCACCTACCGGTGCTGCGATTTATCTCCTTTTGCACTAAATACCACCATTATCTTCGACACCACATGACCGGGTGCCGGGAATTTGATCATTTATACCCTAGTGCGATTAACAGGGAGAGGGTTTTATTCGATGAAAACGTTTACTCAAAATAGTAAAAATGTTTATAAATAACTGTCACCGTGCTTCGTTTTCGTGTGCTCACAGATGAAACACGTTCTCTTCCATCCGGGTGTAAAAGGGTGCATTGGCAAGAACCACCTGCTTCCAGTGAGCAGCCAGTTCCGTATAGGTCCCACCGGTACCGCCCAGCTCGCGTGGCAAGTTTACCAGTTGCTCCATGGTCGAGCCTTTCTTTGAGATGATGACGCGCTCCTTCATTTTGGCGCTCATGAAACTCCTGCAACGAGAGTGGATCGAGAGATGTTACACAGGATAACCGCAGTCAGGGATGGAGCACTAGCTAACCTGAACACATTCAGCACAAGATTCACATGAACTGGTACGTTCACGAACTCGAGAAGCTTCGGTTTGCAGGGATAGTTTTCCCAACTTTCCACCGATCTGTAGATGAGAAACAAAAAAGAGAAGTTAAGGGGGATGGTCGGGCATTGCAGTTACGTAAAGCGATCACGATCGTACTTTTTGATCATGGAAGGTGGCAGCTGCAGTGCGTGGCCTAGCGTAACGCCTCGCATATCGAAAATGGCAACGACACCGTACACCGAGACCATGTCGTCGAGATGCAGTAACAGATCGAGTATCATTTTGTCCACCTTGAACACATTGTCCTGCTTGTGGCGCTTGGGATCGTGGGCCGATGTACGAATGATCACCACCTGTCGGTTTAGCTTATCCTTCTCGAGCAGCGGAAGAAACACTCCGATGTCTAGCAGCTCCTGTAGCTCTGGGCGCACCGGATCCCGGCAGCTGAACCATTCCGTTAACTTTTCCCGCGTTTTCAAGAAGCTGTAAACAGTGAAGAGCGTGGGGCTTAGAGAGCGCGTAATGAAAAACACTTCCGTTAGTCACACCCGACAGTAATCACTTACTGGTGAAGTTTGTGCTTTGTTTTATCGATGTTGTACTTGGTGGTGCGCAGGAAGTAGAGAATCAGCTTGGAATCGGGCAGGATCCGTGCGCTAGGATGTTCCTCGGCCAACCAGTGTTCGATCGTGGCGATGCTGGTCGTACGCAGCTCGACGGTTTCCTCCACGCCGTTGCCCACACATATGACTTGTGGTACGCTTGTGTTTCCTTGCTTCATGATGAGCACGCTGGCCGATAGTGCTGACGTCGCGTTGACCTTATTACTACTCGTCTGGAGGGAGTCATCAGCACCCCTTCCGATTCACGCGTCGCTGCTTTACGTACAGCGGTTACCGAGCAACTGCTCCTACAGCACACAGCAGCGCCATAGAGAGAGCATTCTAGATGAGCGGTCGATGGAGTCGCACCGTTCGCACAGGACCGTATCTGATTTCTTTTTCTATGCTATTTTTTTGATAACAGCTGATAACACACTAAAAGAGAGGAGAGAAGGGTGTTGATGAGACGAAGGGCTAGAACAACAAACCATCGTTAATTACCGCATTGTGTTGGAGCGACGCCGTGAGAGAACGATCGACCAGCAAAAAGGGGCCAGCAATTCACAACGAAAATGTATTATCGCATCTCAGGCGACCACAGCAGCACGCACTTAACGCCATCGAAAAGTGTTCCTTTTTTTGTGTAAAAAGATGAAACAAAGTGTGAGCTAAGCTCAATGTGAAACGGGCACGGCAGGCTCCCCAACAGCTGAGTGTGACGTTTGTTGACATTTTTCACAAGAGCCCCAACAACAAGATAGATGAATCATCGTTGGCTTGAATTGCCCCTGTTGGTTCGTGATTCAGGCAAAGCAAAGTGATCTGTATAAGGATGGCCTGTACCAGCTGCGCCAAACAATTTGGATTTTTCACCAAAGAGGTATTGCTACTTATCCGTGCAGCAAATCACTAGAATTAATCCAGTTCCTACATACTTATCCTACAGCACGGTTGCCCAGTGTGTAAGTTTTCCTTCTGTACCGGATGCCTTAAATACAAGCTCGTCCGTGAGGGGAAAAAGCTTACCGTCTGCCTACGATGTGCTAAATTGTCCGCGGGGACGACGGATGACTCTGGACAACAAAGCCTTCCACAGGCCGCACTAGTGAAACCCAGCCCTGGTTTGGGCGACGATAGTGTCGTGAAGGTGACCCCCATCATCTCTGCTACAGACTTTGAGAGCCAAAGCAACGAAGAAGAGTCTATTCGAAACAGACTGGCCTCCCTGAGAACAGTTCACGATGATGACGCCTCTTCGGCGGGACAGTCACACAACACCAGCAGCATCGGTCCGCAAGATACGGTCGACATCGAGAAACGGCTAGCTGCCCTGAAAGGTACCGAGTACAAGGATGCGGCAATGCGCAATGCGGCAGCTCAACGATTTATGGCTCCGGATCACCGAACGGAGGAACAAAAGGTGCAAGATCTGATCGGACAGTATGTGACCGAAACTAAGCTCGACGAAGTCACCGATAGTAGAGCTGCGGAGCAGGATGAAGAAATCGTTCGGCGGCTGAACGCACTGAAGGAGATCGTTCCGCCGACGGAAGCCCCTGCGCGATCGGATAACTCGGATTCCGATACAGACAGCACGAAGGATGAGATATTGGCCCGAAAATTAGCGCAACAGTACGTCGAAGAAGCGAAAATCCATCGGCGAGCCAGCATGGATTCGTCCAGTTCGGAATCCTTATCGGACGATGGCGAAGGGCCGTTGCCGTGGTGCACCATCTGCAACGAAGATGCCGTTCTGCAGTGTAAGGGATGTGATGGTGATCTGTACTGTACGTCCTGTTACGACGAGTTCCATTATGATGATCGAGGCGAACATCCAACGGTTCCTTTCCGTAAGAAACGACAAGTTAAAGCAAAGTAGGCCGGTCGTCTCGTGTATTACGAAGAGATGGGTTGCTTTATTTCGCTGCAAGATACGAACACCCTAGAATACATGTTTATACGGTTCAAAAGCAAGAAAATATTTGAAAAATAATGGAAAACTAAGGAAGTAAATCTGCGCCACGCCATCTGCTTGAAATTGTCCTTGTCTTCGGTACATCTCTAGTCCGAATCTACAACTAGATTCCAGCTTATACATGAACCTGCCGCTCTATCTCTCTAGAATGATGCCTAGACTTCTTCTGCGGGCTCAGCCACTTTGCTTTTCTTTTTTTTCTTCTTTTTTGGCTCTCCGTTTGTACTGTTGACCGTTTCGTCCAGCTCGGCGGCCGCAGTAGAACCATTCAATTGTTGCGATTCGTCCGCACCATTGGTATCGCCATTGCCGTTCGTTTCATCCACCTTGCGCTTGTTCTTCTTCTTTTTCTTCTTTGCTGAGGCGTTTTGATCAACCGCGGCCGCCGCGATGGCCTCCTGCATGACATCGAGGTTTTTGCGAGGTATTTCACCTGACTCATAGAACTTCAGCCGATCTTCAACCTGCTGCTTGAGCGCTTCGCCAAAGACAGTCGTCGGGGTCTCGGAGAAGCAATCGATACGCGAAGCAATCGTACATTTGTTGGCTAAAAATCGTGAAATGCGACCCTTGTTCTTCGCATTCGCTCGCCCAATGAACGACGAATTGAACAGCAGACCATACTTTGGCGTGTTGCTCTTGGTTTTCAGCGCACGGAATAGCGCCTTTTCGGCGCCAAGGATTTGCACGGTTGAGGCGGGATACTTGGCCAGGTTCGTGAGACTGCCTGCCTTAGAAATAAGGCGCGCACCGACCTGATCACCGATCAGTGTCTGCAGGTTCGGAGCAACGTTGTTCATCTTTGAATGCAGATAACCCGCGAGCTGCTGGCGGTAGTCGGACAGATTAACGACACGCTTGGCAAACATTTCGATATTCAGCAGATCGATCACCGAGATGTCCATACCCATCGACATCTTCGCCGCATCGATGATGGCCTGCGCCTTCTCCGAGTCCATCACCAACTCCTCCAGTCCCTCAAGACTCTCCTTCGTAAGCGATTTGCGATCCTTGATAAAGTGGGCCACCTTCGCGAACAGATAGTTGTCGGGCACGATTTTCACCAGCTCCGGGAAGTGGTACGAGTACCACTCGCGGATACGCATTGAGAACGTGTTGATGTCCTTGTCGAGCTGATCGAGCAGCGCAATCGACTGGATGATCATGTTATCCGAACGGTGCACATTGAACTTCACCTTGCAACGCGAGTAGCTATGACCTAAACCGAGCTGCGCCACAGCCGCCGACTGGTCCGTGAATCCCTTCACCAGGCTCGGAAAGTGGTGCCGGATGCCGCGCAGCACTTCGGGTACGACGCCAATATGCGAGCACTGCACGCTGAGCGCTTCGGCAATCGCTGCACCGAGCTTGGCATCGGCTACACCGAGCGTGACCTGCTTCTTTTTCGAGGACTTCGGTAGCGTGGTGTCCAGAAACGCCGCTAAATCATCCGGCAACAGACCCTCCGAGATCGCGTTCACGTTGTTAAGTGCCGCGACGGCCGTTTTGAACGGATGGAAGCCTACCAGCTTCACGATCGAGTTGAAGCGCGCCAAATCGAGGATCGAAGCCTCTACCTGGGGCAGCAGCATTCCGATCTCCTCAAATTCCTTTACCCCGAACAGCGCGTACCCCGCGGCGTGCTCATAGAGAACATGCAGCGCCTGAAACGAACCGTACAAGATGCGATTGGCTGGTGGCATGGATCTCGAGATACCGTCTTTTTTACTTACCATCGCTGCGCAAATTTACAGTCGAAAATGGACACAAAACAACGCTGAATTTATTCGTTTAATCGTCCGAACAGATTTCTTTGCACCCCGGGTGCCCGAAACAAAACACGCGACTCCAGTTTGACAGCAAACGGAAGTTTACACCCAAGTAGCCCAAATTCGAACCAGTTCTATCGACGCGCAAACCACCCAAGTAGCCAATGAACCGGTTTCGGACCGATTGGATTGAAAAGTGATTTTTTAAATTCTTTCATACAAGAATAGCTTGCTCTCGAGCTACAAGTCACGGTTGTCCTATGCCTCAATGCTCTTGAAATTTCGTTATTATTTTGTGTGGGAATCATCGCCGCAACTGCCGCTAGTAACGCGTGCTGTGTGTGGCAGCCTTTACTTCTAGTGTTGTCATGAATGAGTTGTCAAACTTGATCGGCTAAAGAAAAAAAAAGATCGGCATCGAGAGGTGAGCTCTTTCTAGCGCCGTGAGTTTGTCCCCTTTTTGATAATATTATCTGCGCAATCCTTTGCAGTCTCCAGCGAACTGGTTCTTTCATACCGACTCCCCGGCTAGCGATCCATCGCTGGAGGTCTACTCGACACTTCTGCCGCGTTAGCTGTGCAAAGTTGAAGGGCCAGGACCCTGCTCTGTTTCACGCGAAGGGCATAAACGGCCGGCTGCAAGAGCGAGACAAGGAAGAAGCAGTGCAAACGAACAGTGCAGCACCACAAAGTGCATAATACAAAAAATGGTAAGATCCTGGGTTGTCCAATTTTGAATTCTCATCCTACGTAGCGCGTGCAAGGTGCGATCGAGGTTATCCGGCGTCCGCACGCATGTCGTAAGGGCGCCCGGCTCTGATTGTGTTGTGACCGTGTGTTTGCTGATAAGATCAAGTTGGGCGACGGGACGCATGGAAAAAGGGGCAAAGACATCCCCAGATTCCGGATTAACCTTTGCCCGGTTTCGTCATATTTGTCGGGCGGGACTCAACGCATGACCAACGGTGTGCAATTTTGGAGACGACTTGAAAGGCAGACTATCGCGCCGGCCCTTACCGGCGCGATTCGCAGGGCGCTTATCAGCTGACACCGTGATCATAGACCGTCATCGCCAGAGCATCGGCCGTAAAATCGGCTTGTCGTATGCAATTATCTCACTCGTTTTTGTCGCTTCCCGATTGTAGGATGTTTTCATGATGATTCGACGGCAAAAGACGACCATTTTCACCGATGCCAAAGAGACGACACTGGTTTCCGACCTTAAACGCATGATCGAGGGGATCATCAAAGTTCCTCCTCATGACCAACAGCTCTTCAACAAAGACACGATTATGGAAGACGAGAAAACGCTTCAGGACTGTGGGATCACCGTCGCAACGGCAAAGGCACAATGCCCAGCCCAGCTCGGACTTGCAATACGTAAGGATGGGCTTTTCGAGCAACTCGAGCTAACACCCTACTCCTTGCCACCCGATCTACCCGAAGTGATGAAAAATCAGGACACCGCCAACGGGCAGGATCAGCTAGTCTAGTAAGGGGCTGATCAGGCGAAGGAGGGAGGCCGGCATAATCATCATACGCAGATTTTCTTTTCGCTTGTTTGTATTCTATCGTTCTCTAGGCAGCAACCCCCAAAAACGCTGGTTCGACACACTAGGAACTATCTGCCACACCAAACAACGGTTGTAATGGATTATGGTTCTGGCTCTTGCTACTAATTCTCGATTTAAGACCAGCACTATTGCCCATCCACTTCGAAGCATTTCTTTCCTTTTTTTGGCAAAATTGTTGAACTGAATCCATGAGCATGTAGAAACATTTACCCCGGCCCATTTCTTCTCAAATGCCAGAGAAGAACTGCAACAGATAGTCCATGAACTCGCGCGCGCGTGTGTGTGCGCCACATCGAGCAGCGTTTCCTTTTCCTTTTCTATCTTGGGTAGTTTTATTCGTACGGCTTTGCATAATTAAGTAATGGAGAGAAAATAAACCTTTCAGTTTCGGGAGGATTGTACGGAGGTACGGTAAGAAGACGAGTTAGATGATGATTGACCGTCAATCCGAATCCGAATCATCAGGCTGCTCTCCATCCGAAGCACCACTCGTCGTCTGGGGTTCGAGCTGCAATGTATTCTCCTCAGTGGCATTGGCCAGTTCTTTTGCTTCCAGGTAGAGCTGCAGCTGATCGCGGAAGAAATCTACGTAGATCTGCTTCATGGACGCTTGCGCGGGAAAGTAGTGTCCGCCCGGGTGAGTGACTATTTCCGGCTCCAGGAAGGTGTCCGACAGGGCAATGCTCATATCTATTTGATAAGCAAAACTCCGTTACTAGTTGGCCATTGAACGGCTGTGTCCAGCACAGCGGTTCGCTTACCTTTCGTAATGATTTCATCCGTCTCACCGTAGAGGTGTAGCGAAGGAAGCTGAATCTTGTTCTCATAGTAATTCAAATGCACCAAGCTGCCCGAACGGAAACCAGACGCAAGAATGGCAAATTGAGGCTTCACCCCGGTCATGCCTCGCGCACTTAAATCGCACAGCAATCCCGCGAAGCAGGCACCCTGTGAGAATCCAAGCAGTCCGTGGCAGCCTTCTGCCTGCCACGTTTTTTCCACCAACCGAAGACTTTCATCGAAACCGAATGCAGGACCTCCTTGGTTAGTGCCTTTGAACGTGTGGTCGTCTTTGTTGAACCACCAGCTCCGTTGTGTGGGATCCTGCTCTCCGCCGACTTCCAACGGGGCGGCTATGTGTGGTGCCGATAGAAACACAAACTCTACGTATTTGCTGACCTGCTTCCGGAAGGAACCCAGCTTCGAGCGGAAGCTGTCCGCGTTCTGCCGGTAGCCATGGAGGGCCAACACCTTCAATTTCGTGTTTTCAGGTTCCGCGGCTTCTTTGGGCGACGACATGTTCCGCTTTTTGGTTCCTAGCTCCCGGCACCAAGGCGTTCTATTCTGACAGCCGCCGAACGGGGTGACAAACCAGACGTCATAACAATCCCCTCACTCCACCCCAGCAATGATGTTACGCGGCCGCTCGGAGTGCTGGGCGACCGGCTTCCGGGCGAGTATTCGCTATTTAGCGACTAAAAGTGCGACCAAGGAGGAGAGTAAGTACACGTCCACCATCCGATTACCTCGGACCAAATTTCCGGCCCGATTGAGCGCCGACAAGCGATCCGAAGTCGAGGATCAGCTGCGAAAGGTATGCTGTGCATCGGTTGGTGGTGCTTCTGATTTTCTTTTGATCATACCTTCTATTCTAGACATGTTTTAGCGAATTATACAGCTGGAATCGTACGGCGCCAGCACTGGCAAAGGATGAGTTTATCCTGCACGATGGGCCACCGTACGCGAACGGAGAGCTACACATGGGACATGCAGTGAACAAGATTTTAAAAGATCTCATACTGAAACACAAAATCATTAGTGGATCGAGAGTCCACTATGTTCCGGGCTGGGATTGTCACGGGCTACCGATCGAACTAAAAGCACTAGAAGCGTTTGCGAAGAAGTCGAAAAAGGGACAAACCGGCGCAGGGCAAGCACGCTCGGCACCCGAAATTCGTGATACAGCCCGACGATTCGCACTCGAAACGATCGTTAAACAGCGGAAATCGTTCGAAGCATGGGGTATAACGGCAGCCTGGTCCGACAGTGATCGTGGTTTATACCGCACGCTCGATCCAGCGTACATACGTGAACAGCTGCGATTGTTTTACGATCTGTACGAGCGCAAGCTTATCTATCGAGCGTTGAAGCCCGTCTTCTGGTCACCCTCATCGCGCTCTGCACTGGCCGAAGCTGAACTTGAATACGATGAAGCACACGTAAGCCCTTCGATGTACGTAAAACTGAGGTTGGCGAATCGTGGCACCGATTGTCCCACTATCAAGAGCATGGGATTCGGGAACGCCGCAGACGTGCACGCCGTAATATGGACAACGACACCGTGGACACTACCCGCAAATCAGGCCATTTGCTACAATCCTTCGCTGGACTACAGTTTGGTTCGTTCAGTGGACGGTGATACGCTACTGGTCGGGAAGGATCTCATCCAGTATCTTGGCAAACAGTTGGGACAAACGTTTGAGGCACTGCAAACCATACCGGGAAATGAGTTGCGGGCTCTGCGTTATCATCATCCATTGAACACGGATGAGGTGCTGCCATTTTTACCAGCTGGCCACGTGAAGGCAGAGAAGGGTACTGGTCTCGTGCATACCGCCCCAGCACACGGACCGGATGACTTTCTCGTATGTCTCGAGCATCGGATGGAAATCAAGAGCTTGATCAATGAAGAAGGACGTTACAACGAGCGTGCCCCGGCACCTCTAATAGGACGGCTTGCCCTTACTGAGGGTAATCGAATTGTATCGGAATTGCTGCGGCCAGCGACGCTCCACCTGACCACACTGGAGCATTCCTATCCCATAGACTGGCGTACGAAGCAACCAGTAATGCTGCGTGCCAGCGATCAGTGGTTCATCGATACGAGTAGCCTGAAACAGATGGCGCTTGAGGCGGTACGAGACGTTGAGATATATCCGCGAACCTCTGCCGAAGTGAGCAAGCGCGTACTGGAGGGTCAACTACGGAAGCGTCCATACTGGTGCATATCACGGCAACGTGCCTGGGGTGTACCGATACCGGTTCTGTACGATTCCCGCTCGGGCCAACCGGTGCTACATCGGTCATTGCTTGCTACGCTCGAAGCACGGCTCATGCAGGAATCGTCGATCGATTTCTGGTGGACCACTCCCGTCGAACAGCTAGTGCCGGAGGAAATGCTCAAGGAACTCGAGATACCGCTGGACTGTTTGAGAAAG
>NC_064874.1:28581902-28594402 GCF_943734745.1 Anopheles darlingi | reverse complement strand
TGGTGACCTGTCAAAGCGGTTAAGATGCTACCTGTCTTTTTAAGTACCTTGGCCAGACTCTAGCGTAAATCGAAAAATTACGTGCTTATTCCGGTGAGGCGATACCTTATAACGCCTCGGGCGTCAAATCCATTTTTGTTCATTTTTGAGTTCATTATCGCCTAAGGAAATCACGCAGGCGATCGCTTTTTTATTCTGGTGACAGCCGACGGTTTGTTCGGGAAAATAATCGACGAACCTGAAAAAATCGTTGAACACGACTGAGGCGTTCGGTATCGCCTAGCACCGGAATAAGCACCTAAGAATATTTGTGAAAACGTTATCTTTCGTACCGGATTTCTAAAAAAACACGGTAACACAAAAACAGCTTTAAAACCCACGTCCCAAAGTAAACGAGAACAGTGCACACAACTGTCAAATTCTCATCCTTTTTTCTAAAATCTGCGAGGGGATCTACATGACACCACCTCTCTTTTTGAAACACTTTGGTGCGGACGCGCCTCGTCGAGCGCATTTTATTCGTTTCCGATTTTTGGTTCTGCAGCAAGAGGTAATTCATTACGAACGTGTCCACGATTTTCCTCCAATTCGGCGCGAGTTGATCTGTTTGTGAGTGCAATTTAACCGGGAGTGGAGTTCAGGTGCGCCGCCTTTTCCGCTGGATTTCACACGTCAGTGACGCGGTTTTTCCTTCTTCTGCCCGTTTTCCCCCTCGAATACTTCCGTTCTCGTTGGCCGGTGCTAGCACCGCTGAAGCTGAAGAAAACATTGAAAAGTGGACAAGTGAGAATCGCAGCGATCTTGTGGACGTTGAAGAACGCTTCGCTTGGTGCTGACCAGCTAACTAGAGAGCAAGAACATTATTCCGCCGACCGGTTTGCTAGAGCATTTAGGTCCGGTGCCTTTACGTGTTAATCCGTGGACACGGTTTCGTGCTGTGCACACCACAAGTGACCGCCGCAAGTGTCGAGTTGTGCGTCTCAATTGCGGCTTCAATTATCACCAGGTTGCCGTGCAGCAGTTGGTGTTTGCCTTGCGTCGGCAACTAGAACTTAGCACGGAAAAAGGTGGTGTGCGGAAGGGGGCAAACGGACAGCCGCTCGGTCATGCCCCAGAAAGTTGCTGGGCTTCAGCATCGTGCACTCATTGCGGTAGTTGGGTGGGGCCCGTTGGAGATCGTGTCGATCGCTAGTGCGCGTCTCTTGATGCGAAAGAGCATCTCACCCACCTCCCCTGCCAGCGGGGCCGGTATCTTTGATCGTTTGCTCTTGCGCTCGCTGGAGTGATCGCTACATCGCGCGGAAAGAACCGGGTTTGCCAGCAATTCTCGCGGAGCGTAGTGCGTTCGGGTTCGGTACTTCTTTTTTTTTTTTTACCTGAATACGACTGTGGTTGGCTCATGTGGTTGCGTGTGCATACGAAACGAAGAAGAACCTGCTTTCCGGTTGCAAGTAGGCCTTTCGCCTCAGACCGGCGGATGTACGATGGATGTTTATAGTTTGGAGTGTTCTTGTCCGTTTTCCCGGTTCTATCGCGATTGCATGGGGAACCATCAACCGGAAACTTTCAACCGTGACTGGAAAGAAAATACCTCACCACCACCTACGCCATGACCTCTGCACGCACCCCTTGTCCCCTGGTTCTCTCGATGTTTCCATAGCAGTGCACATCAACGATATGATGCATGAAATTCGTTCGATAGTGAAACGTTCTACCATGCCGGGTGTATCCTACATATCTAAAGTACGGTAGCCTTCTTTTAAATCTGATTGTTTTCTCTATCGGTCTCTTGCAGGATATAGTTGGTTTAGAGTTTATTGTGCATTGTTATTGAACTTGACTTGACGTAACTAACGATCTAGTGGAGGCCTCGTCAAATCTTGGCGCGAATTCCGTTCGAAGTTAGGAGAACATTTTATGCGAAAAGGTAAGTATTATTCGCCGTGTCCTATATTTCATGACACCTGTTGCCATTACCACGTTGGCAAGGCAGTTTGTACCGTCTTTAGTAGCTAAAAAGATATGCTGAGCGTAAAACACGATGGAACGAAATACTTTTCGATCAAACAGACTAAGCCAAAAAGTTTTCGTTTTATTCATTACATGAATGTCGTTTAATTATTACATGAATGTATACCGCTAGCGGTTGATGATTGTTTCATTCAAGTGGAGGACCACTGCGGTCACAGCGTTGCGTTCCGCATATCTCTCTCATATTCCGTATCGATCACTAACCGGGGTCGGTCTGATAAGATAAAAATCCTGAAATCAGCCCTCATGGAGGGACTTGAATCACACTGCTAGCCGTTTTTCGCGTTAGGTTTTTTGGGAAATACTTATTCAGTTCACTTGCTGCAGTATGCTGCACATATTCTCTTTATTGTTGCATTTCAATGGCGATAACCTAGGATGTTCTGGATGGAAAGCACAAGAATGTTCATATTCGCAATTCTCTTAATTTTTTGCATTTTTCTCTGGTTCTACATACATCCACATCATATGCTTATCACCGAAATGTGGCTGGCCTACGTGCAACAATCCTGAAAGGGAAACGGTTGTACCAACGAGGGACCCGTATGGCGTGTAACAGAATGCTGCTGTTCAGTAATCGAGAGGAACTGCCTGAGGGGTTGCTTATGGTAGAGATAGACCTGTAAAACACCTTCCTTCCCCTTCTCGTTTTTTGTATGAAACACATGTTGAAAATAACGTTATCATCACCAACTCTCCTCTAGTCAAAGAGAGCTTTTGAAAGATATGGGAACCCGCTCTTCAAACACGCCGGGCATATAGGCGAGGTTTATTGACCATGTTTTGTAATGGAGTGCATTGTACTTGAAATTCTCTGCAAACTAACTGGTTGCTTACTAATTTAAAAGTATAACACATTTACTTGTCCAACTATCAACTGATGGAAATGGCATAATGTAAACTCTATTGTTAAGGTACAGAATGTTTTCGTCGGTTACTCTTGAGATCGTAGCCGATTGGAGCACGAAGCATAGCGGCATACCACTAGAGAGCCTGTCCCGTGCTGTCATCCTTCATCCTCTACCATACCCTGCCCTGGAATTTGTAACATATGAGACAAAGCAGCAAACCGTAACTTTGGGTGTCAGGTAGAAAGAACGTAGGGAACCATTTTTAAAGGTACAGAGTTTACGATTCCGTCGAGTTTTTAAATTTCCCTTTTATGCCAGGAAACATAGAGAAATAGTAGAGAGAGAGAAAGAGAGAGAACTGAATATTTTGTCTGCTGTATAACACCGAGTTCCGTACGTAAAAGTTTCGTGTGACAGAGGAAGAGGATTAATGCAAATGCACCAAAAGGAAAAACCTGATACGTTTGAGCGCTGCAAGTCTCTCCGCTGTCCTTGTTACTGTGGTGCACTTGTATGGATTTATTGGACGCTTGGAAGCAATGCAGGTTAGACCAAGCAAGGTTTGCAAAACTCCTGTCAATCTGTTTTTTTTTTTTTTTGGTGTGGATGTCTGCGTAAGGGCTTTGGGTTTTTGATTTATGATTAGTCCACGGCTAATCCAGGACGGTAATCTTGTAAAACACGTTTAAAACCTCTACTTTAAAGGATTGTACGGAGTGTAGCTGAAAACTATCATTTTACTATGTCAATTTTTAAAAACATAAGAACGAGCAAGCCGTATGTATTACTATGTACAAATTAATTTACTGGTTTTTGCTACATATTCACTCTTTTTATCATTTTATCAGGATAACACGCTTGGAATCACATCACTGTGTATCTGACCTTGGGGTGCGATACACGTTTGCCATCGCTCGCATTTACACGTTTCATCCTTCTTCCACTCGATTACCCCGCACATGCACGATTACTCATTCACACCCTCGAACCTCATCATCATCTTCTTCAACGCTCGCATCATGAAACGTCCACCCTCTTGCGGTTTGGCGTATCGTTGTTGACTTTTGCTTTGCTTTCATTGCTCATGTGGCGTCGCCGACCCATGATGTCATACCTTTCTTTATACCACCGAAAACGCTCGCTACCTAATAGCGGCTCCCGCCATGCAGTTGCCTGGTGGTGTCGCCTACTTAGCGTTTCTATCGTGGCTAATTTTGCATCCACAAACGACACCGACTAGCGGCATCATCCGCCTGCTGCCTACTTGAGCTGCTGATACTAGTAAAATCGACGTTTGTGTTTCGACGATCGAAGAACTCTCTGGTCTGGAGAGTGGTTTCAGCTTTCAACTCGATCGACGTACTATTTGACTAAGCTCCTTAAACTGTACGGGGAGCTGAACAGATGAAACATGATCCCGACTTCTTGATCAAGCTGCTGCCGCACATGCGAAAGCCATTCTTAAAAATAGAAAACAAACCAATTCCCGTTTCGATAGAGCAGAACATAGCGGAGAGCAGGAGAAGCGAGTGTTCCGGTTCTGTTGGCCATCGCACAATATGTGTGTGTATGTGTGTAGTACTGAAATGATTCTAGCACTCCGCCGTCTGACATCCCATCTGTCCCGTCCCAACAGGGTACACACTCCACAGTTCCCCACATATGCTGCAAACATGCTGCTAAGAGCTTTCGGTTCGGGGTGCTGGTGCCCCCTACCTCCCCAATCCGGTTCATTCCCTTCGCTTGAATCACACTTCGAAGTGTTTATTTTCTAAACAAATTATGTACCGCAATTGTAGATCAGATCATCAACCTGAGGCTGAGGCCGGGCTCGTCGGTTCCCTGCTCTCGAGAGAATCGGGAGAACACAGAACGGGAGAACCACATCCCTCGCACACTTACCGCTCTGCGTTGGGGATTGAATAACCGGTTAGGTTTTATGTTTGTTTGTGCTTTTTTCCTTTCGGAAATCAAATTGACTTGATTTCTTCTTGGTTTGAAAGCAATCGAAGAATTTGATACTTGAAGGGGAGCGGGAGATTGGGTTTCTTGTTCCAGCGAACGAGAACCCAAACACGCCCCATCATCTCGCCTTTAAATTCGAAGCTCAGAACTCATCAGTGCCGCCGAAAGCATGACTGGCGTGACTCTTCTCCTTCATCGGGTTCTTTTTTTTCTTTACCCGTGCTTGTGGATTGTTGGACCACCTTCCTCCCCGAACTGAGTCATCATTATCAGCGAGGTCAGAGAAACCCCCCATAGGGCTAGCAAGATAGCCGCGGCGGCGGCGGCGACGGCGAAGTGTGTCTGCGTGTTTTATTTTACTTTTTATTCTTTTGCTTGGATAGGAAATGGCCATATCCTGTTCGAACGTCCTACCACCCCTTAGCCACATGATAGAAAGTGATCGGTGACACATAGCACGATAGAACTCGGTTTCTCTAATCAGGCTTCACACAATGGTGGTTGAACTTTAATTAAATTGACACCGAAACGACCACCACCCACTAAAGAGGTGCAATGTACCGGAATGTTCCGTTGCATTGCTGTTGAAGTTCTATGGCAGGTTCTTCTCAGAAAGGAACAGTGTCTGCCTTATGTGCTGATAAACTGTAGTAATGGGTTTGATCGATTAGTCGTGGTGTTCTGTTCGAATCGATAAACTGCATGAGTTCCGGTATAAAGAAGTAGGTTGATCGATCGGTGATGTCTCATCGGTTGTATCAGTTGATAACATAGTATTTATAGAACATGGTTAATTTATAAAATGGATCCATTAATGTACTGCGGTTTTAGCGTAGGTAAATCCAAACACCTTTTTTCTAATTTAGTTTCCTTATCCATCTCTCTGATTCCTTTACAGTTATTATCAGCCGCTGTGGCCTTTCGATATCTGCAACGATTATAGAACCGCACACAATCTATACATGTGCCTTCCTACACTCTTGATTCCGAAACCCAAGTAGTGTTCCGTTAAAATTGCCTCGAAGTATAGTTAATTCTACGATCACGAAATTTGAAGGTGTGCATCGGTTGTGATTCGTGCTTTCGTTTGACTTGATCATCGTAGCTAGACGCGGCCTGCGGCCAAAGAAATCGTCAGAGAAAGAAAGATGCCTAAGGTGTGGAGGCGTGCCGAGGACGAAGCTTAGAAAATCTCCATGCAAAGCAGATTGGACTAGAGTAAACTAACTTCTCTAGCATCGATCCCAGGAACGCACGCTTGCTAGCGTAAACGACGAATCCATCAGCGGAGTTGAGTTGAGACGACGATTGAATAGAAGAACGCAGGTTAAATCCCAAGCAACGCCGAGCACCGTGAATGCTAAAGCTCTGCTGTAGCGCTTGCTAAGAAGAGAAGAAGGAGAACAAGAGGCCAGAGATCGGAGAAGCGTGCCTGCAGCGAAATCTCTTCAAACGTAGCCATATACTAGCATCGTCCATCGGTGAGCCTTTCACTCCCGGCTTTCCTGCCAGAGCGACAACAACAACAACAACAGCAACAACAAAAAATACGGTGGAACAATGCTGAAGTTTATACGCGGCAAAGGCCAACAACCTTCGACCGAGCGGCAGAAGTTGAACAAGGAACTGTTTGCTTTTCGTCGGGTAAGTGTGCCTAGCTATTTAGATTAGTAACCCGGTTCGGGCAGCAACGCGCTTAGTAACCTACCAACAATCGACCAGCCTCCTGACAAAAATTCTTTAAAACTTCACAACGCGCATCCGGAAAGGGAAAGGGAACAATCCACTCATACTGATGCCACGGATTACGCGGAAAATGATCGCGAAGGGGCATACTGTGTAGGTGTCCTTGGGAGCACTGGAGGACGCACGGTGTGATGCTTTCCTTTTTAGCAAGAAAAAATTCTGGTACCAGTTGCGGTAAACATTGGAAATTTGCTGACCTGTGCCCACCGCAGCTAAAACCATGAAAACGGAAGTAGGCTCGTATCTTGTTGTCTTGTTTTACGAAAGAGTTACGGTGCTAGTAATTGGACCCCAGCAGCCACACAATGTTGAGCCATGCGCGATCATGTAAAACGGAAGTATCAAAGCTAAAAGTTTCACTGAAGCCAATCAAACAGCTGCCAATCCCGAAGGAAGATCATTGATCGTGTGGAAGGGGGTTTGTTTATTTATCTCTTACATTATCAAATAGTGACAAAGCCGGTCTCTGTGAGACGGCAGTTTACAGTAAGAGGGACTCGACTAATGAACACGATGTTTAGGTTGGCCAACTTGGCTTTAGAAACTCCATGCCAGGGACCCAGCATATGCTAGCGTTGCAGACGTACAACGTTGGGCTTTGGGGGCACAAGTTTTGCATGTGTCTTGGTTTTTTGGGACACCAGCTTTGGAAGATAACGCGAATCCCACCGTTTAAGTAGAAAAGCTCTGCGATCCGCCAGCATAGATTAAGAAACGCGCCGTCTGAGTTAGCGCCTGCGACTCATCACGTTTCCCTTCCATGCGTGGACGCGTTGAGTCATAGGTTTGAGTGACCGAGTAAACCGTCAGCAGCGTCATTGAGTCATTAGGTTAAATGATACCAAGTGGTTCCCTCCATTCGGTGATGCGTTGTGGGGTACTGAGTGAGTGAGGTAGTACTGTGGTACTGTACTCAATCATTCTCCAAAACAAGTACACGGAAATTGTAATCGTATGGACTAATATGAACAACAACCACCAGAGTCACTACACGTCATTACCATACACGGCAACGCACTGCTGCACTTGGTCGGATCACTGTTTGTATGTGTGGTCTATGGGAGATTTTCACACCCGTTCTCGCGATACGCTTCTATTATCTCAAGAATTTGAACCTTTGCCTATCGAAAACTACTGATACCGGTGCGTGGCAATTATAAAACAATAGCTATTTGATGCTTAACAAAAAACAACATTCAACTATCAAACGATCCCCGCCCCATCTGGTTGTGTATGCGGTTGATAGAGCAAAAGGCTTTTTACCCAACGAATTCAAGATTATTTAAACGTACACATTCCTCCTTCGAGAAGCGTATTGTTTGGGCGTGTGTCCCGCTTGAGTCGTACTGGCCTTACGAATCAATTCACATGACACTGCTTAGGGGAAACAATAAGATGAGATGAACGGAAGGGCAATTCGCGTGCTACAACATCGCGCGACTCCCTGTGAGGGTGTAGAATGTAGCGTCCTAATCAGCTATTGTTTCACATTTTCTCAACATTTGCCTTTGACGATGCGTTCGCGCAAGTGGGTACATAAATGACTCATAGCTTACAAGCATCTTTTTGGGATAAACATACGGCTCGCCCGTCATTATATATGTTAAAAAAAAAGCATCTTTTTGGGAGATTTCAGTCAGAAAGCCGGGTTGGAAAGTTGTAGGTTTCACCACAAAGCGTGTGTGTGTGTGAGAGAGAGAGAGAATTTCAGTTGCGTCGTCAAACTGCTGCAAATATGTCTTTTATCGCACCATAAGTAATCGTGATTGGGCAGGGAAATCTATATTACATTTCCGTTTTTTGCGATTTTTTATTTTGTTTTGTTGCGATGGCTTTAGTCTGATGACTTACTGACGTAATTCTAAAAAGGGGAAGTGCATTCAGAGTATTGCTACAGATCACGCCGATCACCTTTCTTTCCGTTGTGCTCAGAAGAGCTCTTCGAAGATTCAGGAGACCGCGCCGCACCACATTACATTAGCGGATCAGGGCGTGTAGCGCAAGATGACCGCATCTACGTGGGTTTCACCTTTCCCTCTGTATACATATATACTGGAACGGCCCACGCTAGCGCAAACCACCTACCCAGCCAATAATATTCCCTCGGGAGAGATATTCCTGTGGCACGAAATCAAAGCGCCAAGTGAGTGAAGCGTAGAATGATGGTAGCCGTAACAGGAAAGCAGACCAGGAAAGCTTCTTTTCGTTATATTTCGCTTCTCGGTTCCTCCACTTTATTCGTATACTTTGCAGAGAACAACGAGCCCCCCCCGGTCTCCACGTTGGCCGCGCGGTTCGTTCTTGTGGAACACGACGTCTGTCGTGAAGAGTGGAGAGGGGTAAATAAGCGAAGAGCTAACGGTTGTTTTGCTGCACTTCATGTCGTTTTCTTGCTGCTCTGTTCTTCTTGTGGCTATACATTGCGGCACGGATGGCTAGAAAACTGCCTTGTGTTCAGCTATTCTAGCATACTAAAGCTACTCCAGCTGGCGGATGAGCAGAGAACGGGCGTGTGCTGGTCTTAGCAAGATGCATCACTTGCCAGGTTGTTCTAGCAACATTCATCGTTGCTTTCCACGATCGACGATCCTATTAACTGGATTAGGTTCGAGTAGGAAAGGTCACCAACTCTACGGTTGAACGGATCGAGGCTTGTGGGTACGCGGTGGTGGTGATCGCTGCGCGGAAAACACAGGCCACAACTCAGATGTATCGAATCTTACTCGAAGGTGACTATCATAATTGCGACATTAAGCCATTGAATGTCACGAACTGCGGTACTGATTCCCGCAGTGGCCGTGGTGGTGTGTGAAAGAGGTGAGAGAGGGAAAGTCGCTTGAATTACTTCCTTCTACATGCAAGGCGTGTAGAGCCGGGATACTCAAGAAGCTTTTCATCGTACCATCTCACCAGCGTGTACCGTTAGGCAAAGGCGAACTTTAATGATCCGGTCTAGGGAGAGCTAGAGCCACGACTAAGGCAAGGCAAGAGTATGCTTGCTTAGCGTTTGTTACAGAGCGCCACACCTTTGGAGTTGAATCTTAACCGGGCATAGCAAATGTACACAGAAGGTTTCGAGCGTTCCGAGGGTCCCGCGGGTTTTGCGGGTTAAACAAATAATTTGACATCAACAATCAGAAGAACTTGGCTGCTGAACCTCGATACAACGACGACGCACCTGTCGTATAACCACCAAAACGACCGACCGACCGATTGTGCGTGGCAGAGCACATGGATTTTAGGTTGATATCACCAAGGAACGTTCCCAACCTGTTCTTCTTCAAAATGTTTACTTAAGATAACACCAGGGACCCATCAACCCTCTTGCAGAAGAGTTACTCAACCACAACACCAGCACCCAACAGCGGTCGCGATAGCCGCAGAGTCGTTGTACCTGGGGTGTCGTATATGGTTTCTTTTCAGTATCCACTCTCCTTCAGAAGACCTTTTAAACTAGCTTTCATGCTATCTCTTTCTCGCTCCCTCACGGTTTAATTTCGCAAATAAACGTAGAATTGATTTACACGTGGACGATGGCGCGCTTTTGCCTGCCCCACTTCCGGATGCTTATCATTTGTTCGGGCCATCATTTTTGGTTCAACCACCGGTATCGATCATGTGTGTTGAGACGGAGACGCGGCGTTGGCACGGGAGTCTCTTGGCTGTTGGTTGGCGAATATAAGTTTCTTCGATTTTTACTCGTCTCGCCCCTAGATTGCGCGAGGCCGGTTATCTGCAATCTACAAGCCCTCACCTGTATGTTTACTTAACGATAAACCCGCTCCACCCCTTTTTATTTTCTGTGGCTTGGATGTGAAAAGTTCCCTTTTTTATCTCCTTGTCCCGCTGTGCTTTTGTCACCGGGCATCGGGCTGGGCACGGGGTTGGACTCGATGATGGGTGTTTGCTGCACCTTGCAGTGTACGCTACGCGTGTACGCAGAGGGCTTGCGTATCTTTCGACCTCCGCCGCACTGATAAGAGCGTGCCTCGGTATAGTGAGGGGTGGCCGTTTTTCAATTTCCAGCCCATAAGGCGACAGGCGTATATTATTAGACAATACAATGGTCTTGAAATGCTTTGGTTTGTTGAAGGCTAATGAGGGCTGATTCCGGAGGCTATTAACACATACGCAAGGCTTTTCTTGCAGTTGATGATTGTGCAAGGGTGGCAAAGGTGCTGATTTGACGGTCAATTCCTAACTAAACTATTACGCAAAAAGCCATTCATTAATGTACTTTAGCTCTGAGATATATGGATCGGGAACAATTGAACAACTTTAGCATAAGATAGATAGATCGCGAAGGTCGTCGGGTATTTCAAACACACTGTTTGAATAGTTGTCGTTCATTAGAGGGTCGATCAGTCGATCATTTCTAATCTCTACTTTTGTACTCATTCTTTACAGACGGCTCAACATGGGTTTCCTCATAAACCATCGGCTTTGGCGTACGATCCGAAAAGTAAGCTTATGGCGATTGGCACTAACAGTGGCGTCATAAAGGTCTTCGGACGTCCGGGAGTCGAGTTCTACGGTCAGCATACCTCACCGTCCAACAATCCAGCGGATTTGATTGTGCAGCTGCTTGAATGGATCCCAGGAACGGGACGACTGTTGTCACTGACCGCGTCCAATCAGCTCGTCCTCTGGGAACCGGCCGGTACACTGCTGGTTGCGATCAAGCACTTGCCTTTCGATGGCAAGCTGAAGAAGATATCTTCACTGTGCTGTTCGTACCTGCGCGACACGGTATGGATCGGTACCGAGGGTGGCAACGTATATCAGTTCGATGTGCGCAGTTTCACGGTGAAGGAATCGGTCATCTATCATGACGTGGTACTGGAACAGCTACCGACCTCCTATAAGCTCAATCCAGGAGCGATCGAGTCCGTGCGGCAACTGCCAACGAACCCGCAACACCTGCTGATCGCTTATAATCGTGGACTGGCGGTTTTGTGGGATCTCGAAACGGCAACCGTAAAACAATCGTTCATTTCGCCCGGTCACGGTCAAAGCGTTGGACTGTTCGTCGATCCGGATGGTACCCAGTTCACCTGGTATCATGCGGACGGTTCATTCGCTACTTGGGACCTCGATAGCCCGATACCACCGGAGAACCAGAAATACGTTCCGTACGGTCCCGATCCTTGCAAAGCGATCGACCGCTTGACGCGTGGCTACCGTGGTCGCCGTGAGCTGATCATCTTTGCTGGTGGAATGCCACGGTCGGCGTACGGTGAACATCAGTGTGTATCGGTGCATTGCAAGGGCGGTGTTAAGGTAGCCTTCGATTTCACCTCGAAAGTGATCGATTTCTTCGTAACGTTCGATGACGAGCGCCCTGATCAGGCGCAGGTGCTGGTGGTGCTACTGGAGGAAGAACTGGTTGCCTACGATCTCACCGATGAAACGTTGCCACAGATTAGTATTCCTTATCTGCACTCCCTGCACGCCTCGGCCGTCACTTGCAATCATCTGGTATCGCAAGTTGTACCTGAAGTGTACGCCAAGATTAAGCGTGCCGGAGAAACGCAACTGTCGGAGTACAGCGACACACCGTGGCCCATTACCGGTGGTATCGTACCGGCGGAGGATAATGCAGAGCGGGATGGCCCAACTCAGCGCGACATTCTACTGACCGGGCACGAAGATGGCTCGGTTAAGTTTTGGGACTGTTCAGGCGTCTGTCTCGCTCCGTTGCTGCACGTCAAGACAGCGCCACTGTTCAGCAATGCCGATGAAGAGGATGGGTTTGCTGATCGAGCCAACTCGACCGAGCAACTGGAAGAGGAAGATGGCGAACCACCATTCCGAAAGGCCGGCCAGTTCGATCCGTACTCCGATGATCCAAGGCTGGCGGTTAAAAAAGTTCAGTTGTGTCCACAAACGGGTACGCTGATCATCGCC
>NC_064874.1:28571902-28576902 GCF_943734745.1 Anopheles darlingi | reverse complement strand
TAATCTTATTCTTCCCGCTTGTGCTCTTTCGTTTTACTACAGACAAGTCACTTTATTTGTTCTCCTCTGTCCCTTGACGCTGCAGCATTGGCTGATACACATCTAACATTAGCTGATAAATTCAATTGTTTTCTATTATTGGGACCGGTCGATGATGACTCATCTATGAGCGCTGCGCAAACCACAGAATTCTTTGATCGTGAAGCGATGGATTGCTCTGTGTATGGAGATCGATTGAGCACCAAGATCATGACATGTAACGGATGGTTCAAAAAGATATTTCGTCTCCTTGCATACCATGCGTTTGCTCTTGTAAGTTATAGTTATACTATCATCCACTAAACGAACTCAAATCACGCTCGAAAGTTGAAGTATGAGGCTGTGAAAGGACGTGTTGGCCAATTCGAAACAATCCTTCATTCAGTTATTGTTTCTTTATAGGATTACGTTCCAGTCAACGATGTGAGCACGCTGACCTGAATAAAGATTATGTTATGATTAAGATTCCACCTCTGTCAAGACCCGCATATAACACACACATATCGTAACATATCATATCGGAGAACCACGTACTTTACATTTCCACCTGCACATCACTAACAATTACCTGTTGCGTTCGTTCCATATGCTACACGGATTTTTTTCTCCCTGGATTGTTTTTTTTTATATGAACCAAGAATCGAAAGGAACCCTGAACAAGGACAAATGAAATCTTTTAGAAAGTGCTACTTTTCTGTATGGCACTAAAACGCTAGTAAATCGATTATCTGTGATACGACATACCATGCATCAGATTATATTTTCCTGCTTTTTCGTTGTTAAAGAGATCATGCCATTTGCTTTTCTCAACAAGTGTCTCAACTACGACGGTGCTCATTCGACGAAGCATAGTATATCAGCCACTTGTCGGTTCAATTTGCCAAAGGAAAAATATCAACTGAAACCCCCAATTTAGTTGTTAATGCCGTTCTGTGTGTTTCGCCATCCATAAAAACAAATGAATTGAACAATAAACACAAAATCCTTATTTTGCAAATGTTTGTCACGTTGGGAAAGTGTTTTGAGAAAGAATGGTCTTATCCGCATATGTTTTGCTACTAGGTTTTAGGTTTAACCAAACCTACTTTCGACCTATTTACTCGTCGATTCCTTTTTTTCAATAGGTATAAACTGTTTGCATTTCCATATGGTTTACATGTTCTGCTATAATCTGTATGTGTTTTCCTAGCTTCATTTATTTGTTTGCTATATAGTTAGGCCATTTATGCTTTTTGTCAGTTATAAATTAGAAGTGCTCTTCTTGACATGTTCCAACAATAAACATTTGCTGCTGCAATGGATCGCCATTCATGACGCGCTCCATCGGCGGAATTATTCATTCGCTACGCGGTCAGCGTCATTGTTTCCTGATTTTAATTAGCCTGTGTTCAGCGTTTTATCTTTCGTTAATTAAACCTATTATTTTTAGTAATACACAGTCCTACAGGCTAGATTTTCGTGATTTGTGTCGACCCATTTCTACTGTCTGGATGAAGTTAGCAAAGTTCGTTCGTTTGACTAGATACATTTTTAGCTTGTGCGAATTCCTGTAAACAAACCCATCAACATAAATCCCCAACCTCCTCAACTCAGAAAACCAAAACCGCAAAATGTTTGACAACCTAATACAAGGTAGCGTTATTAAGAAATTTCCTGGATATTCTTATTTCCTTTCGTTATTCCTTGCAGTTCGAAAATTTTTCCTCTGGTAGAGCCACTGACTGTTTTACTGCTTTGTATTGATTTCGTCTCCTCTTTCTCTAAAAGCTATAAATTCGTTGCAGTTCATTAGTTAATGTAGCATTGGGTCCATACTATAACTCCTACGTTCGAGCTGCGAATAAGTTTTGCAATTTTGCTTCTACTCTGTACCCAAACCATACATGAAAATGAGCCGGGTTTGCAATAATATAAGGCAATATCGCACAAACGAAACGAATAATCGGAACATTTACGTATATACCTTTGTGCGAAGTCATATTACGTGACAATCGAGTAGTGCTGGCTGCGTTTTGTCTACCGATTAACCCCATGCCTAGAGGTGAATGGGCATATAAAACTTAAATGCTCTATAATTCAATTTAAAAATCACTATCCGTATCACCTTCATTCATTCCGGTGAAAAATGTGATCGAGGAATTTGGACATCCTTCGTGACAGCAAAGATTAAAACTGAAACACGACGTACAGCTAAACGAGCGATCTTAACAGCGCAAGATATATGAAGTAGAACCAAAGAAGTACAAGCGTGATGAATTGAACAGCAGTTTCGCAGTTTCCTGTTGTCGATCATTGTGGTGCCAGGTGTGCGTATTTCTCTGTGTCATATGTATATCCTCCGTTGAATCCTGTAATAAACAGAGTGTAGAGATTAATCCACATGAAACATTTGTGCGTCTAAATTACTAAACATGGCTATCGTTCCGATCAGATTTTAAAATCGAAAATACTGAACAAGACATGAATTCGAAATTATCCTTCCACTTATCGTTTTTTCTGGCCCCAACGTTGTGGACAGAAAAACGATATTTTGTGAGGGCAGCCTAGTGTGCCGTACTCTTCACGCACGCTAGATTTCCCCTTTGCCAGTGCGAGATAAACAGAGCGGTCGAGCAAAAGTGAAGGGACCTTACACTGCGCCTAGACGTCAACGAGAAAGCTGAGAGTGAGATGAGAATGAAAAAGTGAGAGTTTCAAATCCATACAAATCCGGAGCGAGAATTTTTCGGCTCGTGTAGATACCGAGAAAGGAGAGAATGAAAAATAGATAATTGAGCTACCTGCAAACTACTTGTGAAATAATACAGTCTGCGGTTTTTCTGTTGATTACAGTCGGTTTTATCAACAAAAGAAGACGTTTAGTATTGTGTTACAGCGCTCCAAGCGGCGCACGGAGAACTACTCATTTTCAAAAAGAGAATTGCTCAATAGCCGTGGCCACACGGAGCGAAAATTTGCGCGCAAATTTACAAATTAATGCCAAATCGTTTACGGTTCGATATGTTTACGTGGCCGGGTTGAGGAAATTAAAATCGTTTTGTGGAAGAAAAGGATTGAACACACTAGCAATGATCACTATCTATCAATGTAAACCACAAATAGAACATATTGCGAGCCCTTCCGTTTGCAAACAGCTTTTACTCTAGGTTTTAGGCTCCACGGACCTATAATCGTTTGACAGCATGTAAACGGCAAGCGTAAATGTTTTGGCATTAATTTTTTCGTTTGCGCTAGAGTTTTCGCCCCGTGTGGCCACGGCTAATTCTCTAAATTTTAAGCAAAAATTCTCTCTCATTCTCAGCTTTTTCGTTGCCGTCTAGAGGTACTGTAACCGAGTTAATTCTCCGAGCACAATTCAAAAAGTTTTTTCTTTTATTTTTTTTCCTCTCGACTCTCGGCCGACGCGGACGTGTACTCGAATTAGTCGAACAAAAAAAGGGTTTCCACTTGCAGTGCGGTGCGTAAAGAAATATACTAGTAAAGGTGCTACCTAGTTCAGTGTCCTCCAGAGTCAACCCGCCGTGATCATGCAGCTTCTGTCTGGACTAGTTAAAACAACGCTCCCCAACTACCTTTCCGGACTGCCCATTCCGGACAGTTTCGGAGGATGGTTCCGGCTAGGATGTAAGTAACACCGCACATACAACCTAGATTTCCCGTAATCTGTCCCTTCAGACTGGCAGGTGCTAAAATGTAGATTTAGAGAAAGCCGATTCGTTCAAGCGTTACCACTAAAGTCAGCTGGCTGCCGGAACTAGTGAGGCAAAGCAAGAAGAAGGAACCGTAGGGAGGGTGGCAAGGAATGAATAATAGGTTAGACACACCGCTAGTATGGACTCCATTTTTTGCCAGCGTCTGACCAGTCATTCAATCGTTATCAACTAATTTATTGGGTTGAAGATTCGTCATTTTGGGAGTTCTTGGACTGCTCCACAACGAAAATACTCCCGTTCGTTATGTAAGATTTGTTGTCCACGATGACAAATAGCACCACCTTCTTCGTGACTTCTAATTTCCCCCTCCCTGAAAGATTATGTGGAACACGGAATGTTGTGCGAATGGTGGATGTAGGGCCACGTAAACTACACCAGCTCTTATCATTTTCGCCATATCCTCCCCGCGTGATCTGGATTTATAAGCAATATCTTACAGAAGCTGCTTCATCATTTCTTGTTCCGTTCCAGTTAAGGATTGGCTCTCACTCGTACCACCGACGGCCGCTGTCGCCGGTGTTGTCTACATGTCCTATTTGGCCTTCTGTCCCAGCGCCCGGCCAAAACCATCGGGAAAGGCAAACAACAAGATCCGGCTTACCGAACCAAAGGTGGTGGATATGATCGATATCGAGGATATCGCCGAGAAGGCTGCCTTCTGTCGCTGCTGGAAATCTGGAAACGTATGTCGCGCTTAAAGCATCCGTAGCACCTCCATGCATTTATGAGCTATTCTTCCTTACACCATTTCTTTTTTTTTTTTGTAATTTACAGTGGCCCTACTGCGATGGATCGCACGGACCGCATAACAAGGAGTGTGGTGATAACCTCGGCCCGGTGGTCGTGCAACGCAAGAAGAACTAATCGATCCGGACCGACGACAATGGCGGCGGTGGCGGCTGGTGATACTCTCGATTACAGTGATTAGACTTAGGCTGTTGTTGTTGTTGTGTACACCACATTTTCATTGAACAACTCATCAAAGACAGAAAAATCCAACCGCACAACACAAAATTCATTTCATTTGTTTCGTTCCCTAGGAGCCTCGTATTTCTAATATTGCATTTTGCCAACAGTAGGCATAGGTGAGACACCGATAACCGGTGGTACAGTTGAAAAAATTGCAAATAGAGCAAGCTCGAAAGCTCGCTTTTAACGTGCAAAAGTAAACCAAGGCTACCACTAGCGTCACCGCGGTTGGTGCATTGTAGGCGCTCATCCAAAAAGCGAAACTTTCCCGCAAGAAAC
>NC_064874.1:28511902-28566902 GCF_943734745.1 Anopheles darlingi | reverse complement strand
ATACTTTTCGCTGGTTCTCCGCTGGCCGAGAAATCGAAGAAAGGAATCGTGTAGCATAAACATAAAGCTGTCAGTTGTCGTTTGTCCTTTTCTTGTTCGTTGCTGCTGTCTCTTTTCCGCGCTCGGCAAGGTGTCGAATAGTGGGGTGTCGTTTTGTTAGATTTTTCATTAAAAGATAAAACACGGAAAAAGGCTCATCGTAACTCCATCCTGCTGCAGATCCTGGATCCTTTCTAGCCTGCCACGGGGCTATAGTATAGGGAGTTTGCGTTGGTTTCCGTGGTTTCCGTGTTCTTGGCATAAAGGGGATCTGCTTGTTGGCAAAAGGAACCGCCACACTTTTAGGTAATACATCCGTGATCATAAGTTTCGTGCCCCCCCTACTTTTGGAATGGAAACTGTCCCCCCTCGGTCCATCGATCGGTTCACGGTCGTATCGGGTGTGGAAAAAATAGTGTATTTTTGCATCCACGTATCTGCGTTCGCGCGTGTATTAGCAGGATCAGCGAGTGGCTAGTGGAGGGTATTGCGCCGATTTCATTGGAGTTTTCGTAATACGACACTCTGAACTGCTGCCTTTGAGGAACTGCTCTCACGAGCCTGTACTAAAGGACTTTCACCGCTAATGGATACCCAGTCAGCAGACCTAGATAATTGGCCAGTTCATGAGCAACCGTGTAGTTAACCCCATGGGATTGAACCTTTTCGTTTTATTCATTGTTTGGTAGATAGGAAAGATTGTGCAACATCCGCCGCTTTAAAACCACGAGAAGCGATGTGCTGGGACAGTCCTTTCTTGATTTTATGAACTTACCACCGCCCCGGGAATGGGCAGAGTTCACGAAAATACCATGATTAGCAGTAATTCCGATGATAAAGTATTCTTTAACCCCCTACCGTGCTGGAAACTGGGTGAACGGGGAGTGTTGGATGGGATTATTGATTTTTCCTTCTCGTGCGCGACCTCGATGAGGTTGGGATTCGCGGTTTAGAGCGTAGATAAGTGCAAAGGTAGCTTACTCATTTCGATAGCCCGGAGCTTAGAGGCAATTTTATTGCGCGGTTGGTGTGGTCATAGATCGATGTGTTTCCAACATGTGCTCCGATGTGATAGTGAAGTTCACGTGATTCAGCAGTGTAGCATATGGTGGAGAACGTCCGCTGTCTGATAAGAAGGAAGTCCAGTTGCGAACGTGCCGCGCTGGTGATTATGTGGATCCAAGGAGGTTTACTCGGAGCAGATAGACTCTTTGCAAAAAAAACCGTCCTACATGCGGCCACTTGCTACAGCTGGCAACTGAATCGACGAGAGGTCAAATGCCATGTATTGCTGTTATTTACATGTACTTGATGACGCAAAAAGAAATCGCTCGGAGAGATGATAGGCATGTTTTGTCGGAAAACATGGTTCACCTATACAGAAAAGGAAGGTTCTGCACGTGTACCGTGCTTATTAGTCAAAATACTAGCCTCAAGTTTATGCCCCAAGATCGTTGTAAAATTCCTTCGGCAAACGATCACATTCAGAGCCTACTACACGTACCTAAGTAATACCAAAAGTCGCATCTAGCCACGCAAAAGTGTTTGTATCCTCCGTTGGGCTGCAACAAAGTACATGTTAAGCATCAACCTGCCAGTCATAATACATGTTTTTACTTTCTCGTTGACGAAGTACATTGCTGCAAGCCTCTACTCGCCTCTGCCACTGCTAGGCTCAGTGCGGAAAGGGTTAATTCAATCCGAGAGGAGAACGCTAATGTCGTCGTGTGTTACCACCGATTACTACATGACCCTTGTGTGTTAGTTTGTATCCATCGCGGTTTTAGCTGGTTTGATGAATTTGATCGAGTGTGAAAATATTGCTAGAGGGAACAATATCCGACATCTCGAGTCTTTTTGTTTTATTTGATCAATCTTTTTTAATTTTTCCGATTTACCCGCAGAAGTATAATAACGGTGTGCGGCCAAACTAGTACATTATGTCGTCTTCATTGCGCCGCGAATTGAACGGCACCGCGGATGGGGACGTACTGCAACCACACCATAACCAGCCAACGGTATCGCGCAAAAGTGCCCTAAACGTAGCCCCAGGAAACGATGGGGAGCTGTTTAGTAACATGATGATGGAGGCTGATTTTAGCATCAGAAAGCGACGTGTCTGGGCCCCGGAGGAGCAGAGTTCGCTTGCCTCGAGCGAAGACATCGATCTTCTAGATGATGACGACGACGAGCTGGAAGAGGAGGAGGACGATGGTGTCGGTTGTCCGTTGCCCTCGACCCCGGAAGACAACCAGTTGCTCGAGGCGGAAATGACGGAAGTCCTGAAAGCCGGTGTCCTATCCGATGAGATCGATTTGGGTGCCCTCGCGCACAACGCGGCCGAACAGGCGGAAGAGTTCGTGCGCAAGGTGTGGGAAGCCTCGTGGAAGGTGTGTCACTTCAAGAATCTGCCCGCTTGGCTGCAGGACAACGACTTCCTCCACAAAGGCCACCGGCCACCGTTGCCCTCGTTTAGCGCCTGCTTCAAGTCGATTTTCCGCATCCACACCGAAACCGGTAACATTTGGACGCACCTGCTCGGTTGCGTTATGTTTATCGGTGTTGCAACCTACTTTTTGACCCGGCCGTCGTTCGAAATTCAACTACAGGAGAAGCTCATCTTTCTTACCTTCTTCATCGGCGCCATTATCTGTCTAGGATTTTCATTCGCCTTCCACACGCTCTGCTGCCATTCCGAGATGGTTGGCAAGTTGTTTTCGAAGTAAGTAAATTAAATCGAAAGCACAATGTCGCTGACATTATAACATACTAATGATCTGCCTTAAATTCTAGACTGGATTACTGCGGAATCGCTTTGCTAATTATGGGCTCCTTCGTACCGTGGCTCTATTATGGTTTCTATTGTCACTATAAGCACAAGCTGATCTACCTGACGGTTGTCATTGTGCTAGGCATCACCTCGATCATCACCTCCCTATGGGACAAATTTTCGCAGCCCAATCTTCGGCCGCTACGTGCAGGTAAGAAGGTTCCTGCCAGGACGCCGTCTCAGAGCTAATCATGCTAATGTCTAAACACACTAATAATGATTTCCATTATGGCACTTTGTCTATGTTACCTTTCGTTAGGTGTCTTCATGAGCTTCGGACTTTCCGGCATCATTCCGGCGATACACTACGTGCTCATGGAGGGGTGGGTGAGCAAAATCTCGCAAGCCAGCCTTGGATGGTTGATTCTAATGGGATTGCTGTACATTCTCGGTGCTCTGTTTTACGCACTGCGTGTCCCCGAGCGCTGGTTCCCCGGAAAGTGTGATCTTTGGGTAAGATAGCGCGCAAATGGACTGGTCTGGTGTGGTAAACTGAACGTTTTTTAACCCTTACTTTGTCTTATTTTCAGTTCCAATCACACCAGATCTTCCACGTGCTCGTTCTTGTTGCTGCCTTCGTACACTACCATGGTATTAGCGAAATGGCGATGTATCGTGTGACGGTGGGCGAGTGTGACATTCCGCACCAGCATCCAGCGATTAGCTTTTAAACCACGGCCCGATGTTTCTTCTTTTCTCGGGTGGTTTTCTGCGTCGCTCCCTGAATGCACACGGATCGAAAAAATGTTCGCATAGTTTGGGTGCATCTTGCCCCGTCTGTAGGCAACACAACGGAGACAGCAAATGCGGCATAAACGAGCTGCTCGAGAGAAAACTATATTGTTGCTTAATTTATTGTCTCAATTATGATCGGTTATACTTGTTCTACTTCTTTTTTTATCATCAATTCACTATACCCTTCATAAGGTTTTTCAACAACACGGCTGTCCGGGATTAAATAACTGCTACTATTCAATCAATAATGAACTACGCCGACATATCAATCAATTTTTAATTGAAGCACGTATATCCGGCTAGTAGTTTTACACTGACAGACGAGAAAAAAAACCATTTCCTTAACTCCCAGCTGCATTGCGCACTCGTGAATTATTGTTCATTTTATTGTTTGGTAGCAGGTAGAGTATCTGGAGACACTGCTGTCACCTAGTATTTCAATATAATCCAAAATATAGAATACACCTTTATAGAGGAACCACCATAAGCAATGCGCCCGCCTATGGTTTAATTTTTCCATGTTTTGATTTTGGTAAAACCTATATTATCGACATCATACCCCAATTGGATCGGTTTTCCAGAAAACTAATAAGCTCTCATCACATGGCTCTGGAAAGCGTCAGTTGACTTAATTGGTCCCGATGGCACGATTGTACGTGCGGGGCTTGAGGATTTGTATGTCTATCGACACAGAACACCTCCGTGCAAAATAACTCCGCACCACACACTGTGTCACAGTAATTCTACGATTTCACAATACCATTTTCATACACTGAAACCGTTCGATTCAGCATGTGTAGTACTTGGGTGAAAAAAGAGAAAAGAAAAACGCACGTCATTTTCCGACCCCGTAGGACCCAACTGATAAGTTTCAATTTCAATTCGACAAATTATACGTACGAAATTATAAAAAAAAACAATAGCGATCTGAAGAAATTGCTAGTGGTGGCGTCGTTGAAAGCTGTTAGAAAAAAAGAAATACTGGAAAAGTGAACGGCAAACAGAAAAAAAATCTAGTGGTTGTTTGTGTGTTGGAGGTACGACGTGAGCAGGTACAGCTAGTGGACATTACAATATAAGCAAATTAATTAAAACAGTGATGGTCACACAATAATATGTACGGATCCTTTAACAGGGAAATGGTTCAAATACAAAACCTGATGTGTACACCCCCTCAAAAGAAGTTAATTTGTTTGAGATGCGTTTTCTTTCGAATTGATCCACGTAATTATTCAAGTACTTACATTTGCGCAGAAACCACCGATCAGAGCAGAGTGTTTTAAAAGCACTCTCGAGACGGTCTCTTTTTGTTTGACTATAGTACACTCGTGCACATTTAGTTTGAGTCCATTGTTCCACACCTGTCTCAAGGATCAATAGCTCGTTCATAGAATGCCGCTAAAATAATGACACGTTTGATTCGTTTGAAATTCACATCGCTGTATATTCGTTTCCATTTTCGTTTTTAAATTCAATATAGAATACAATGTACTACACGTAAGTGTATGTATATAATATATATATGTTTAGTTTCTATCTCTTTAGAAAATGACCGTTTTTCTAATTATAAAATTATTTAAAAAAACAAATCGTAGCACGTCTATGTTTCTCATAATTCACCAGACACTTTACGCCTTCGTTCCACCGGCTTCGAACGTTTTCATTCATTCGCAAAACGCGAGTGAACTAAAGGGAATTAGCAAACGTCTGCAAGGAAATGCAACAAAACTAAACCATGTTCCTGGTGTACCACAGATAGACGGTGCTCTTTATGAAAATAACCAACAATAGAATGTGAAAGCTCCTTTTGCATGAATCGAATGAGTACGAGTTAATGAATTTTTTTGTTGTTGTTTCTGTGACTGTGGTTCCTTTTTTTCTTTAATCCATTTGAAGATGGTTTGGTTTAGAAAGGAAATAAAAAAAATATGTCTGTTACTCCATTTGCAACCTAATGTTAGCTCTTCTCTTTCGCTACATATAGATCTAACTACAATCGCGATGTTTTTCACTACTCCCTCGCGTACGCTATGCGTACGATCAAGGGACAACGGCATATCCTTTTAACTTTGCCAAACATGCTGCTATGCGTTCTTCGTCGCTGGTGCGAGCGCATCAGCAGTACAAATTTGTGTTGTAAATGTAATCAGAAGAAGTATTGTTCCACGCAGACGGTTCACTGTTTGATTTCTACTTGATGTGAGTGTGGGGTCAACAGTCGCGTTCCCTAAATAAGTTCCTGCAGGGATAGTAAAGACTGACGCAACAGGTCGTACTGTGCCTTTGCGTGCTTTATTTCCAATTCGGCCAGTTCGGTCAGACTGTAGGAGAAAAGGGAAGAATAATGTAGCACAGAAAACCAACATAGTTATCCACAGTTTTAGAAGGAACTCATTGGTATGAATACCTCTTCTTGAAGGCAGCAACACGGCGTAATCGAAAACTGACCAGCTCCTCTTTCCCGCGCGCCGACATCGATTCAAACTTTTCACATGCATGCGTTTGTGCACTTTCCGCCTGGATGAAAGCGAAACAGATGAAAAGGGTAAGTATTTTCCTTGATTAATGTCGCATTATCACTCAAAACAACATGTTCTCTTCGATAAGTATAAAACAAAGTATAAAATTATGGCATATCAGAGGATGATCTAACATTTGCGATTTGCGTGCTATGAGCATTCGTACAACCAAGCATAACCGACAACTCATAACAGGATGTTGGGAAGGAATACCCCGGTTTTCTGAGCCAAAAAATGCTAATTGAACATATAATCACACGCATGCAAACACCAACAACAAAAACACACAGGGTCACACGGGATCCAATGAAAGGATCAGGAATTAAAAAATAATCAAATCCTTTCCCACCTCCTGCACTTCCAACGGCTGCCAAGCGCAGCACCAAGACGGACAGAAAGACAGACAGATAAAGAAAGAAATAGAAAGAGAGATCATATGTTGAATTCATTAAGTATTGAGTTATTGAAAACGCATTAATAAGGCCGACAGCGATCTGTGGCTAAATCTAGATGGCGCATCGGAAGAGGACCGTGTGACCGTACATACATACTTACCGCATGAACGTCTTTGTTCTTTGCTCGTGCCTTTTCCAGATTTCGATTGGCCGCTTCGTACGCCGCTAAGCATCGTAGCCGGCGTATGAGGAGCGCTTTGGCTGCATTGCTGTCGCGCTGATAATAACGAAGGGTATCACCAAGCTTGAGATCCTGATCACTAGCCACCCGACCTTCCATGTTCTGTAAATGAAGTGAAAGAGAGTGAGAAAAAGTTGTGAATTCCTTATGCCACACTTTGATTCATCTGTCGTGTCTTAAGTTACCCGTATCTTTTCGAAAATTTCTGCCGTTTTGGCCAGAAATTTCTCCGTCGACCCGTGCTCAGCAGTGGACAATCCGAGCAGTTGCGTTGCAATGCGCACATGGGAATCGGCTACATCCTTATGCTTGTTGGTCATCTTTTCCGTGCGCAGTGCCGCTTCCTTCAGGTGCGCATGATACTCCCCGAGAAACGCTAGCTCTCGCTCGAAGAAATCATTGACATCTTTAACCGTGGCCCCTAGATAGATCTCGTCCGTCGTTTTTCCCAGGTTCTTCATCAGCCCGCCGAAGATGTCAATCTTTTTCTTCATTTTCGCGCACAGATCTTGGTCGTACACGAGAAACACCTTTAGATGGGAATCCTCCCGGAAGACGGGATGAGATGCGAGACGTGTCAGAAACACCTCATGCATGGCGACCGTCTTTTTAAAGGTAGCCAAATACTCGGCCTCCAGCTCTTGTTTCATCTTTTTGAACTCTTCCTTGGTCATGTTGCCTTCGCCTTCGCCCAGCCGTTGCAATTTTTCGCGCGACGCATCAAAGTCAGGTCTCGGTGGGCACGGTGGTATAATAAAGCCGGCATACTCATCGTTCTCTTCAAACCGCTCGTGCAGCCAAACGAATTCTTCGTGCTGACGTACGACGAGAAAATCGCTCTTATCGAATCCGGCCAGATTCGTGCGTGTATGGACGGTAAACTTTACCCTCTCCTTTTCGCTCAATGCATCTGAAATGTCCACCTGAATGTCGATGAAGAAGAGTATAAAGTAGTACGAGAGCCGTTGGTAAGTGGTGATGTGTTGCGAAACGAATGACTCACCAATAGCGAATTTTCCGGCAGAGCGGCCGGGGAAACGCTACTACCAGTTGATGGAATTCCTTCGGCCGATGCTTGTCGCGATGGAACCGTTTCTTGTCCGGCAACCGTCACCGGGCTCATCGGCTTTCTCGGTGAGCCATTTTCTTCAATTCCATCCTAGAGTATGCAAATAAAAAAAAACGCATTACAACGTGGTTCATTATCTGGCCCGCCCACAAGCATTCTTCCGTTCCGTTATCAGTGCCAGAGTTCCTCGAATGCTCCATAACGTACGATGCTAGCGCTCGCAGAGGGACCACTTACCATCATGTTGAGGCGTTTCGGTTTTCAATTTCCGTAAATCTCCGTTAAACAGACGGATGCGGGCTGATATGGAGAGACGTCGCTTCCGGCACTCCTCTTTCGTTCGCACCCTCGGTGACTAATTGAAGTAATTGTCAGGATCGTGATGATAACGCTAGAAGCGCGCAACAAAGGGTTGTTTTCGAGGGTGGCAGTCTAAACTCAGCAGCATGAAAACCGAACTACGAAAGTAACACTTTTTCCCGGCGCACCGTTGTAAGTTCATCAACATGCAGGGCCTTTTTCTGCGCTATCTACTCTCTCTGGCGGCCCGTTTTCGTCGTTCCCTTGGAAAATGGACTTCGTCAGCACAAAATACGGCGATGATAATTTGCGTCTCGTCCAGCTGTGTCTGCGTGCCGTGCGCGTGTCGCCGTGTGTGCGCGTGTGTTTTTGCTTGTTGAATGTCAAACTCGTCCGCTTGTTGTTTACATCTCACGGGTTGAAACGTTCAAGCCGTGTTGGCCAGTTCTTGTCCACTTTTGTGCATTTTTTTCTACAACTCCTCGCAATTTCATGTTTAACTATTCCCAATAAAATTCTGCAAGAGATACGGTGATTTTTTCAATAAAAAATGTGTAGCATCCCTGCAAATCGTACGGGATGTCTTTTCTGAGTTCAACCCCAAAGACGTCAACCACCAGGTAAAAAAAAGAAAACAAAAAATCAATGTTGTTTACACAGGCCGCACGCCGGGTACTGCAAAATGGAAATTACGCCGATTGAAGATTTAAAAATCACGCCAGACGTCGTCCAACCATACCCGGATCCTTCGGTAGGGCGGGAAGCAGTGATCGTGATTGATAATGGCTCGTATCAGTGCCGTGCCGGGTGGATGCTCAAGGACCGCCCAGCGCTCACCTTCCGAAATCTACTCGCGAAGCCGCGCAAAGATCGCAACAAGAAGGACGTCGAAACCACCGCGGTACCCGTTACGCAGATTGGAAACGATATCGTCAATCTCGAGTCCATGCGAATGCAGTTGCGTACGCAGTTCGACCGGAACGTGGTCACACACTACAATGTGCAAGAGCAGATCATGGATTACATCTTCACGAAGCTGGGCATCAACGCCGAAAATGCGGTACCGCATCGCGTGATGTTAACCGAGTGCTTGTTCAATCCGAATTACTGCCGGAGCTTAATGTCTGAGCTGCTTTTCGAATGCTACGATGTACCGGGAATAGCTTACGGGGTTGACGGTCTGTTCAGTTTCTACTCGAACCAGAGGCCCAAAAACGGGCTGATCGTGGCCACCGGCTATCACACAACACACGTTATCCCGGTAATGGCTGGCCGCATGGTTGTGGAGAATGTACGGCGCGTTAATGTTGGAGGCTCGCACATGATCGCTTTCCTGCACCGCTGCCTGCAGCTAAAGTACACGATCCACATGAACGCGATAACGCTTAGCCGATGCGAAATGTTGCTACACCGGTACGGTGAGTTCGCTTACGATTACTTAGAGTCACTGCGTAACTGGGCCGGCATCGAGTATTACGAGCAGAATATTAGAAAGATCCAACTCCCATTCAACCAGCCGGCGGCTGTAACGACACTTACGAGCGAACAGAAAGTCGAAAAAAAGAAGGAACTTTCGAGACGGCTGGCGGAAATCAACGCTCGCCGCCGTGAGGAGCGGATGGCTCAGGATGAGGAACAGCTCGCGCTGTTACAGCAACTGGAAGAGTCAGCGGAAGATGGTGACGACATTAGCGATGGGTTGGCAGAGCAAGGGCTAAAGGACATCGGGGAGCTTAAGCGGATGATTACAACGGTGAATACGCGCATTGAAAAAGCGCGCACCAAGCTACTCGCCCAAGGTGCCGGAAGTTCACAGCCGCAACAGGACACGGACAAGCTAATGCAGCCACCCGCGAACATGACCATCGAACAGTGGGTGGAAGAAACGCGCCGCAAGCGGGAAGCGATCCTAGAAAAACGGAATGCACGAAAGCAACGGAAGGCAGATCTTGCCAAACGCCGAACGGCCGCAGCCCAGGAAAGGATGCGCATCATTTCTCACTTGGCCCGCAAAGAAAAGGGAAGCGACGATTTCGGTATGCGCGATGAGGATTGGGACGTTTACAAGCAGATCAGCCGCGACGAGGATAGCGATCTGGAGCAGGAGAGTGTGCGTTTGCTGGAGTGCGAAATCATCCTCAAGCAGTACGACGCTACGTACGAAGATCCGGTTATGTTGACTGGTACCACCGCTGAACTTCACCAGCTGCATCTCGGTGTCGAGTGTATCCGAGCGCCGGAAATACTGTTTCAACCAAGCATTATTGGCCTGCATGAAGCGGGGGTTGCTGAGACAATTGATTATGTGCTGAAGCTGTTCCCTCCAGAGCAGCGGCTAAGTCTTATAGGCAACATATTTGTTACCGGCGGGTGTGCCAAAATTCGGGGTCTTAAGGAACGGCTGACTCGGGAAATGCGCGAGTTGTTACCGTTCCAAGCGCGATTCGAAATCGATATCGCCCGTGAACCCACGTTGGATGGATGGAATGGTGCAAGTAAGTTCTGTCTAACCGAAACCTTTCGCCAATCGTTGATAACACGGCGAACGTATGAAGAGTGTGGCGGTGAATATTTAAAGGAACACTTCAATAGTAACGTGTATTTTCCAACACCTAAAACAGCCGGCGGTTCCATGGTTTTTCCTTCTTCTGGAGGGTCGGTCGGTTGAATTGGCGGATAAAAAATAAAGATTCGAACACAAACTATCTCGAGCGTGCTTGAAGTTGAAACCGACTTGCGCAAGAAGGTTGTGAAAGGTGGACAACTACTCGGTAAACATTTATTTTGTTTAATCCACAAATTAACCGAGGATTTACACGTTTTCACACAAAAAGGTCCTCCGATAAGTGTTGTTAGAGTTAATGAAACAAGTAGAAATTCAATTTTCTTTCGTTCAGTAAAAAAGGGGTTCCTTTTTTCCGAAAAACCCACTGCTGAGGGCTGAGGTGGTAGTTTGTCCTTAAAATCGACAATAATCCTGAATTTTGCATTCCCAGGAATTGGTCCCTTGAACGTTTCCTTTCCCTCTCCGTCGTCCGTGTGTGATTCGTAAAAAAGTTATCGTCAATCAACCTAGAACGCATCATTTTTGTTATTTTTTGTGTGTGCTACGTAGTTCGCGGGGCCGAAGTGCGGCCTTCCTCTTGCTCCGTCGTAGTGTGCTTCCGGTATTGTGCATTAATTTGCAGCTTTGTGGCCGTCCACTACCTTCTGTTCCTGTACTAATAACGATCGAGCGTCGTGGCACGGTGCCCAGCCAAAAGGGATTACTCCGAAGAGAAGTGGTCGTAGTCCACTAGTAAAGGCGGCCCTCCTTTGGGGGTTACAGCGACAGAAAGTAAATCGTAAACCGTGAGATCGCTGGTGCTGTAACTTAATCAACCGATGGGTGCGACAGAGGCAGGGTGCCAGCGTGCGTAAACGATAGAGTGGGAAAGGCTGGTGCGTATTGCGTATAGAGAGTGTTTTGTGAGTGGAATGCAGGGGACACAGAAGCACGGAAGGATAGGAAATATCAATGGATTGAATCGGTGGGTTAAAAGTGTGCAAAACTGTGACAACAACCAAGGGCAAAGCCGTACCAGAAGTGTCGAAAAGGAAACCTAAAATTCATCCTTACGCAGCAAAGTGTCTTGCTGGAAAGTTAAAGCTTCCTGCAAAAGTGAATTGTGCATCTTGAATTCCGGTCCGGTCAGTTCGTTTTACGTAATTCTGCGTCTCAAACCCCAGTGGCATCAAGTGGATTCGATTGGAGCCCTCCAAACACTACCCAGCCATCCCCCCTGTGTCCCCAAAGGTACAAAATGTCGATCGAAGAGCGCTTTAACGCCGCCGTCAGCGTAATCCGTGGGCTGCCAAAGAATGGTTAGTATACAGATCTACGATTAAATGCTCTCGTATTTGTATTTTTGTTGAATTTTTTAACGATACGGACCAGCAACTGATAAGCAAAACGTTGGCAAGCACATTACAAAGGTTTCTGTTAAGTCATGTTCATAAATCTTTCAGATAACATTGAGGTACAGCAGTCAGCCGATAACTTGTGTTTTGGGGTCGAACACTTATTTATTGTTACAATTTGTTGGGCTTAATTAAATTTATTAAGCTGTTTTGCATTTGAATAAACTTAAAAATACACGATTAAGCTACATTATATGTAATATTTGCCTGGGAATTGGCCAGATAGAGGAGCAATTATTTCTTTACATTACCCTATTTAATTGGCTCTACCGGCAGAATCATGTAACTCTGTAATTGCTAGTTAGTTTCGATTACTTTGCCGTGCGTAGAGTTGTGCCGTCAGCTGCATCATTTGATTCATATTCCCATTCCGTGCTAAAAGCCCTTATTTTGTAGACTTATTTGAATATGAAGCTTTCTTTGTTCAATATGGAGAATCGATATACTACAAACAAGATATACTACTTTCTATACATTCGACTTTTGCTGGTATTTATGATTGCTTGCAAAAGTTTCCAGTAACCCACATTTGTCACTGTATTCGGTAATGCAGAAAGCACGTACCTTTCATATTGCGTATATGTCGACGACCCTGTACGATGGTTTCACCTGCAGCTATTCATTTGGTTTGCAAATATTCCTACCGAGCAATGAAAAATTGGCTATAGTAGGACCGAAACCTTTGGGGAATTGCCTTGCTGCAATGTTTCTTTTTCTCTTGTTGTTGTTTCTTACTGCACTGAGTGTTTCTCTTCAAGTGTTCAAATGGCCTATCCTTGAAGATGGCTGTTCTCAGCGACCCAAAGATCAGAGATGACTGGCACGTTTGCCGGTTGCCCCATAAAGCCCCCTGTTTCACCATCTAAACATACGAGCCCGATGGTGCGGCAAATAGCGACATCAAGGTCAAAAGCTATGGTACAAAAAACCCAACAAATTTAACAAATGGACAAGACTGACTATGTGGAAAAGATGGAATGAAGGAACGAATAAGCTTCTGCCAATATGTGGCACTGGAACATACGGATTGCTACGAGTTATTAGAAAAATGTATGCCTATACCGGAGTCTTAATGCCACTAATATATCTGCTTGAGTATTATATCTTTGTAAGGTTGGACTACAGGAAAATTAATTATTTTTCGTCATTAATCTATAGCGTTGCATCACTGAAACTAATCATCTACTGTTAAGGCTGATGGGTATCCGCTTGGTTTTGCTTATGTCCGATCTTTTTCTTGTTTCTTGCGTAGGACCGTATCAACCCAGCAACGATATGTTGCTACGATTCTACTCCTACTTCAAACAGGCCACGAAAGGGAAATGTTGTGAGCGTAAACCAGCGTTCTGGGATGTGGTCAATCGGTGAGTAATCATTTCTCGTAGAAATAATTTTAAAGAGTTGTTTTCCAAGTATTGTTAATATTTCCCGATAATCCTACCTAGCGCCAAATGGGAAGCTTGGAACCGGTTGGGTGACATGCCGAAGGAAACAGCGATGCAGAAATATGTGGACGAGTTGAAAAAGGTAATCCGGCAGATCATTGTATCGAGACTTTTTATAGAGTTTTTTTTTATTTTCTATTTTTAGATCGTCGAAACCATGTCGTACACCGATAATGTGGCCAACTTCATGGAGTACAACATGAGTGAACTGGATAATGTCAACATCAGCGATTTGGAGATGGTAGCTCCAGAGGCGATCAAGAAGGCAAGATCGCGTCCCAACTCACCGCTTGCCTCGCGTGAAGCCAGTCCTGTTGGGCGCCTCTCTCCGGTTACACCTCCACCGACAGCTGTGGTACAGCCTGGTACAACTCCTCTGGTGAACGGTCATGTCCATAAACCAACTGCAATCAATGGTTACCATCACCATACACATCACGATCACAACCATCATCATAAGAGGAATGGTAGCAGCGGCGTAAATGGCAGATCATCTCCAATTAGTAACGGAGGCATTAGCTCAGGACCATCGGAACTCAGCGACGATGACGAATACATTGACACGATGGATGATGAGTTTGAAAGCGAAATGCCGACAATGTCCGCCGTTTTCCGTCCGATCGAAGCAGTTAACCACGGGCATCACTACTACCAGCACCAGCGGAATGCTGTAGTAAACGGAATAAACAATAGTAGCATGCAAAACGGTGGAGAAGTGGCTGCGCAGATATCGCTCACCGTCGAGCGATTGAATGCGAACATGCAGCAGGTTTTAGGACGGGTCGACACCATTGAGCAATCCTTAGCCACGCTGCGCGATGAACTTCAGAGGCAACAACAGCAACTGGCAAAAATTAATGCAGCTTCTATTGGACCCCGGCGCACTCGATCAGTTCTTGGAGCAGTGCCAGCATGGTGGCCCTTCCCCGAGATAACGCCGGCGACGCTGGCGTTTATTATTCTTTGGCCACTGGTCATCAATCGAGTTACCAGCTGGGCGCAGAGAAAGAAACTTTAAGCGAATCGTAGCACCGTAAGAGGGATAACGAGCGGGTTGTGAAATGTTAACATTTTGAGGCGCGGTTTGCCTTCTGCAAGGGAAGGGTTTCTGTTCTGTTGGCTCTGTTTATTTTGTTTGAGGTTCGGGGGGTTGTGGTCCTTATTACAGCTTTTATATTACTCACATGGTTTGCGAACCTACGGTTTATTGTATATTTGTAGCTCCAACTTTTCCACACATTTCCGGACGTTGTACTTGGTGCTCCGTAGCAATGCATTCCCATTTCAAATACCTAGAAGCGACGCAGCTTGCGATATTTTTGTTTGACAAACTAATGGACAACTATTACTTTCAATCAACGTAAAAGTGCAATTTTCTGTTATCCTATTACTATAATTTATTTATAATGTATTGAAACGGCAACCTGATATGAACCATTGGAACATATTTTCGTACTAAGTATGTAAGAAAGCATATGTTTTAATAGTCTAAATATATGTTGGACCCCAACAAGTATAGATCGGCGACCAAATTGTTTCAATCAGTAGCCTTAAGGTGTTACCATTTTCTAGCGAACTTAGTATTTAGTGTCGCATATACTCAAAGTTTTTCTCATCATTCGGCTAGGTGCGGAGGCTAAGGGCAAATGCCTCAAAATTCACAAATTTCTTTGTAACTACAGCTACAAACTGAATAAAAGCTGCTGTTTCCTGTTGAATGAGTCCTACTTTGATGGTCATTTGTTACTTAATAAACGTAACGTAAGTAAATAAAGTAATATAATGAAAAAAAAATGGTAAAAAAATGAGCGGTCACAACGATTTTTTTAATTTTTGCTATTTTTGCTCTTTTTGCTCATTTTTCCACCCCTCAACTCGCGCGCACTCTAAACGCACACTTGTCCACCACTCACAACACAGTGCACCCCAAAAAACCCCTGGACCAGCTGGGGGATCTGAACCGACTTCACACCGAACCGAAGATTGGGTCTACTACGAACCCGGTCTACTAGAAGCCACCTGACTATCTAAAGTGCTTCTAAATTCGCCGTGTGGTTTCGTTGCAGGATGGATTTCGCCAAAAATATCCTGCAAAAATACGGCTGGAAAGAAGGTACGATGTCGTGTTACCAGAGAAAAACGTGGTCGTTCTCTAACCCAGCTTGTGTTGTGTGGCTTTTCAGGAGATGGATTGGGGAAAAATACGGATGGAATCGTGGCACCGATCAAAGCCAGCCTCAAGTTCAACACGGCTGGCCTAGGGCAGGATCCGGCCAAGGATCTTACCAACAACTGGTGGGAACGGGTGTATAATGATGCCGCAGGAAACATTGCAGTGGAAAACGGCTGTTCGGCCGGAGCCGCTCAGCAAGAGCCAGTACGGTTAAGGCAGGTGGAAACGGACGCGGTGGAGATTTCAACTGCCGGCTTTTCAGTTCGGAAACTGAAGAAGAAGAGTGCTCAGGCTGGCGAGGGTCAATCGCGGTATGGCACCAGCTTTTTGCGAGCTTCCGTACTGATGGGAGGCACGGGCAGGGAGGAAACGGTGGCAAATCACACCAGCACGGAGGACATTGAGTACGCGCCGGTTAAAATGTTAACCGACGAAGAATTGTTTGCGGCCTGTGGGGGCAGAACGGCCCACAAGTGAGTAATCTAGTAAAACCAATCATAGATCATAGAGAATCGATGTAATTTCCCGATCTATCGTCTTCAAGGGGTGCCCGTCATGGTCTGAAGCTAAGCGGAAAACTGGCGCGGATAGACGAGCAGAACAGCAAACTACTGAAGCAGTTGGAAAGCAATTCTTTTGAAGCTGTGATCAAATCTAACGACTGGCAGGTGCAACTTTCGCGAAACGGTCGCAAAAAGACCAAAAAACAGAAGCGCAATGAACAGCGATGGGTTGAGCATGGCGACGGTGCTAAGGGTAAGAAGGAGCATGGCGACGATGATGATGATGAGGTGAAAGATATGGTGCATCATGCCGATTATGTGGTAGCGAAAAACCGGAAGAAACGAAAAGCACACGAGCGCACGGAACAGGAGCTGGCCGATGAAATGGTTTCCATGTTCGCCGAATTACCGGAGGAAGATGGACTAGAGGAAGAGAAAGAAGTAGTTTCGCCGAAATTAGAGTCCAAAAAGAAACTAAAACAATCTCAACGCAAACAACTGAGCGCAGATGAGGAACTCGATCTGCTGAGTGACAAAATTCGGAAGCTGGACCATAGCTCGGTTACGATTAAAAAACGAGAACGCAAAAAGAAAGCAAAGCGGAAAACGGTTTGTGAGCAGCAGGATGATGAAGACATAGCAATAGGATCACCGGATCCGGCGGCAAAATATCGGAAAGGCTATCGGCGAGATGCTAAGCAAAACAATCGTCTACTGAAAGCGGTAGTTCCACATGAAGTTCCGGAGACTCCTTCGAAGGACAGCAAGCCGAAGCGTTTACTATGCTCTGACTCTAGCGACGGATCGGACGAGGAGGATGTGGTGAGTCGAGTGAATGAGGAACAGAATCGTTATTGGAAAAAGATGCGTGCCAACGTGCCAAAGATAAAGATTATCGAACCAACGGAGGATGATTGTCTAGCACTTGGTCAGGAATTGAAGGAGCGGCACAAGAACGAAGTGAAGCGGGTCGCGAATCGCTCGTCAAGCGGCAAACGGAAGAAGTCGAAGCGTAAGGAGCGCTGTGTGGCGCAGCTGGCCGACAGTCTATCGAAAAAGCTGTAAAATACTATGGAAAGCAATATTGTCTAGCATACACCAATTTGGAACATTTTTTATCTACCTTCTTTAGGGGAAGTTTAGTTGTAGGGAGGCATGGCACGGCAGTTCAGCTGTGCAGTGGAAGGAGTCGTTAAAACCGTTTATCGTTGCGGTTGTGAAAAAACAATAATGTTTGGGAATAAACCATGAATTATATTTTGCTCGCATATCTTCGTTAACGGCTTTGCTTTTGTTCCGAATAAGAAATATCTGGTTGCGTAAATTCTGCGGGGAAAAATCCCGGATTCGTGATTTTGCTGCAAGGGCAAAACGACGTGGAGTTGGCGGGAACAGCCAGAAGAGAGCAGAAAAGTAAAAGTGCGATCCTCAAGAATTCGCTACAGAATATTCGCGCTAATGTTCGATGGGAATCACTGGATTATTGCCGTTTCTGGAGAAAGCTAGTAGTGCGTGCCATCTAAAGGATCTGCGAGGAAAATGTGTCGCCATCGATAGCTACTGTTGGCTTCACCGCGGGGCATTTGGATGTGCGGAGCGGCTGGCCCGGGGTGAACAAACCGATGCTCACATCCGGTACTGCCTGAAGTACGTGCAGCTGCTACTATCTTACAACATCAAGCCGATACTGGTGTTCGACGGGCGTCATTTACCAGCCAAAGCGGGGACGGAAGCGAAGCGCCGTGAAAGTCGCGAAAATGCACGCAAACGTGGTGCCGAGCTGCTGCGTTTGGGACGGATCGACGAAGCGCGGAGCTTCTTGCGACGCTGCGTGGACATAACGCACGAGATGGCCCTCCAGCTGATCCAAGAGTGCCGTAAGCGAAACGTTGACTGCGTTGTGGCACCATACGAAGCCGACGCCCAGCTGGCGTTCCTGAACCGGGCCGATATTGCCCAGTATGTCATCACGGAGGACTCGGATTTGGTGCTGTTTGGATGCAGCCGCATTTTGTTTAAGCTCGATCTGGCCGGTAACGGGCGGCTCGTAGAGGCGACTAAGCTACACCTGGCGATGGGCTGCCGGGAGGAGCGCTATCAGTTTGTCAAGTTCCGACAGATGTGCATTCTGTCGGGATGTGATTACTTAGAGTCGCTGCCCGGGATTGGGCTTGCGAAGGCCTGCCGGTTCATACTGAAAACTGAGGATCCTGATATAAAACGAGCGCTCGCGAAGATACCGGCGTACCTTAATATGCGCCAGCTGGTCGTCAGCGAGGACTACAAGATTGAGTTTTTGAAAGCCGAGGCAACCTTCAAGCACATGGTGGTGTACGATCCGATAGAAAGACGACAGAAGCGGCTGACGGACCCGCTAGATGAAGGGACTCCAGAGGAGTACTGCTGTAATGCGGGAGTATTCTTGGACGAGGATACGGCGTTCAATCTGGCGCTAGGAAATTTGGACCCGTTCTCCTTGCGTCTTCTAGACGATTGGCACCCAGATAAAACTACCGAAGGCCATGGTGCTGGCGATATCAAGCGCAGCCGACATCCGAGCATTTGGCAGCAGAACAGTAGCAGTTCTCTTGACGAGGAGGCTGGCGAAAAACAATCGTTACGTACAACACCCATCAAAAATACCCAAAAACAACAAACATTTATTAAACGACCGCTCATGAATGCGGCTTTCGAGGAGCAAGGTACAAAAGATACAATCGCGGATGTACTGCAAGCGTACGGCATCGAGACGCCAACGGAGCCACCCATGAAACGTCTCTGTCCCGCTGAAATTCCACAGTCACCTTCGATCCGAACCATTGCATTTGAGTACGAGGATGTTAATGTTCTGGAAGCGATGGCTCTGTTAGAACGGCAAGGATCACCGAAACGAAATCGCAATCCATTTGTCGTGGCCACGAATGCGGCCGTTTCATGCCGGGAAGCTTCAAATGCGTTACTTTCTCCTACGAAGATTACACCGGGTAACCGTTCGCTTCTGCAGAACCTAAGTCCGGTGAAACGTATCGACTATTCTATGAGTCAAACCTCAGGCCATGATATTAAAGTGACTAGCCAGTTCGGAAATACAGGTACCGCGGTCACCACTAGTCGGTTGAGCCGGTTTAAGCGAACAAACACGACCGCCAGCTGTAGTGGTTCGGCGGGACAAAAGGTGATAAGCAGATTCTTCTGCTCTCAAACATCTGCGGTCAGCAGTTGTGCCGTAAACGACGACGGAGGTCCGATACGGGACCCAAAAGAGACTACCGTTGAATCTCCTACAGCGATTGTTCGTACATTTAAAAGTAAGCAAGAAACACAAAAGTTAGCCGCCGCTGCTCTGTACTTGCGATCGCCCGAAGCCCAACTAAAGCTGCGTGGTGATCGTACACCGGAAAAGCGAAGCACTGGCTGTGACTATGAAACGGTTGAGAAGGCTTCTCCTTTCGTGGATGGAGATGGTCTAGTGACAAAAGTAGATAGTGGCATCGTTGTAACTGACGAAGAAACCAATGCTTGTCTTGAAGGCGACGGTTTAAGTCTATCGCAAAAAGAGAACGACGATAACGCAATGAACACTGCTGTCGAGAGTAGCGAGACGAAAGGACGAAAAACGGTTCGCCTGAGCTTGTTCGATCGAAAGCATGTGACAAGAATCGAACCCGAGGACAATGAAATTGATGATCTTGCCATAGTTCTTGACGATAAAGATGATTGTGGTGGAGAAGGAAAAGCAGAGATCCGTACCGGTAATGAATGTGCTAAAACTGATCTCAAATTCGAGCAAGGCAAACCTACATTCACGACCAACGCCAGTAGCCATACTAGAAGCGAGAAGAAAACCAATTCCAAGCCCAGCTGCCGCCGACCAGGATTATCCGCAAACCGGCGACAACCTTCGAAAGATGCGGCCGGACTAACGCAGAGTCGGCTATCCATGTTCGGTTTCCAGAAAAAGGTTTGATATCCATTGTTTGTTGAAGAGTAAGTTGAAGAATATTTTAACAGCTTTCTCTAACGTTTTCAGCCTTCAATGCAGCTGGAAAATCGGTAGATATGGGCCTTGCACGCACAAACATCCCTACACGGTCCCATCCTCCAGGCGGTGAATATGATGGAGATAGTTGCTCAAATGCATATTATTTAATTTGTTCTCTTTTTGTTCAATAATGATAAGCTATATAAATGATTGTTTGGGAATGAAAACTTTTCTCGTGGTTTTACTATTACCGCCATATACCGGTAAGATGAGTGATGGCCATTTTTTTCGGATATTCACTAATGGTCCTCGTAGCGACCTTGGATACGATCTGGTTCGACTCAAAATATGTTCACCAGTTACAGTTTATTTAGCTTAAAATTGTGTGTACTTGTCAGTAGTAAGTGGCGCTGTATACATTCAGTGGTTCGAACATTTTAAAGATTGTTTCTTATTATATTTTACGTTCAACATCCATTTGGGGATATCTGCGTTGTAGAGCTTACGGAATTGTGTCGATGGCAACTGATTTCATTTGACGAATTGAATCGAAATTACGCATGCTTCTTGCTATCATCATCTTGGGTTCCTTCACCCCCTACGAATGGTGGTCTATTCTTGTTTCTTCTTTCGGATTGGTTTGGTTTACATTAGAAGCCATTCTATCGGTTCCATTCGACGCAGCTGGAGTGTTATTAGGAAACGAGGAATTCTTACGAGTAAAAGAGAACGTCCAGTGCTTGAGAATGATCCTGTATCCTGTGCTGTTGATACGACTGTTTACCATCCGATCTATTTATATCTACCAGTACAAATAATGCTATTATCTTATCGAGAATCTCTAGTCGTCGTGTTGAAAGTGGGTCTCGCCAATCGGACTCGTCCCGGGAATCTAAGAAGAAATATATGTGTATCTTCCGGCCTAGTGCGCTGCCGAAGCTTACAATAGTGTTATCATGATAGTGACCTACAATAGTGTTATCATGATTTCTTACTCCGATACCTTCAGGTGCCAGGCATCGTTCTAGTCCTTGAAGTGTGGCTTTAAATATTTGAGCATGCCAAACGTGCGGAACCGCTTCACGCCGATCACCTTTTGCAATTCGGCATCACAGATCGCAAACTGCTTGTTCTTCGGATCATACAGATTGCGCTCCTTGATGATGGTCCAGATCTTCTTCACTACCTCGTGGCGCGGCAATGACTCGGCACCACAGAGCGCCGCCAGATCGGCGGACAACGTGTACGGGCGAGTGTACCCCGTACCACGAGCACCACCTTTTTTGGCCCCTCCGGCAGCCGCCTTCCCCTTTGCCTTGGGTTTTTTCGCCTGCTTCCAATCCTCGTCCGAGTCGGACTCCGAATCGTTCTTACGCTTCTTGCCCTTACTGCCTCCCTTTGCACCCTGCGCTCCCTTCTGTGGTCTGTAGTCCTCATCGCTGCCCTCTTCCTCATCTTCATCGTCATCCGAACCGGAGTTATCCTCGCTGTCCGAGTTTTGTCTCTTCTTCTTTTTGGCGGCTTGGCCCCGCTTTGCCGGCGTTCCCCGCTTACCGCCACTCTTGCGGCCCTTCGGTTTCTCATCCTCGGAATAATCATCGTCGTCGTCGTCTTCCTCCTCCTCGTCCTCGTCGTCTTCCTCCTCGTAGTCGCTGCTCTTGTTGGATTTGGCTCCCTTCTTACCTCTTCCCTTCTTATCGTCCTCGTCGTCCTCCTCCTCCTCGCCCGACGAGGCCTGTGAATTGACGTACTCCATGACGAGATCGTCCACTTCCTTCTTTCGGGTGGACAGGTCGCAGCTCAGATTTTTCTCCAACTGCATCCGCACCTTTTTCACCGCCGTTTCCTCTAGATTGGCATCTTTCAAGATGACTGCACGGGAGGGAAGCGCAGAGAGGCGTTAGCAAAAAAAAAAAACATCAAATGGCCGGGTCGAACTCGGAAAAACTTACCCCGAATCTCGGCGCGCAGTTCTTCCTTCGACGGATTGACGGACATCTTGTAGCAGGTGGGCGGATTTTATGAATAAAATCCGTGAGTAGGAAATATCTCGTCGAATTAAACCAGTTTCAACTAGAGTTTTGTTGTAATCCTGCGGGACCTCGTGCTTGGCTTCCACCAACAACAAAGCCTCGGCGCGTTCAGGCGTCCGAGTTCGGGGCTCGAGATCCGCGGCGTCCAATTTTTTGCGGAAAGTTTCTGCTTCTTTTTCCTAACGCGGAATTTCTTTTCCCTCTTCTTCTTCTCCCTTTTTTTTGTTGGGCGTGAGGACGCTCAACTCGGTTGACAGCTCGATCCACGACCCCGCTGGCCGCTCACGATTCGATCGGAAATCGACCCGCGATCGGATAAACTTTAAAACGTAGATTAATAAGGAAATAATAAGGAGCCGCTTTAAACCTCATTACATTTATTTAGGTGCCTATTCCCGTCAGGCGTTACTTGACGCCTCAGGCGTCAATTTTTTTGTTCACGGGGAATTGTCCAGTTCTCGGGGCGACCGGGTTGACCGGAGGGCACTGAAGTCAGTTTTTGAAAAGTCGAGTTAGGAACCAAAAAATCGAGTTAGGTACCAAAAAGTCGAGTTCAACACGTCAAGGGGTGTACCGAAATGCTACAGGGGGGAGTTGAAAACGAAGCTCGCTTTGTTTATGCTAGCTAGTTGAACAGAGGAGAGCATTAAAATAATGAAATCAACAGCGTTTTCTAGTGATTTCTTTCGAAAGAATCACCCAATCATTGCCGTTCAATAGTCATTAATTCACCAAACGACTGTTAAGAGCAAAGTAAGTTGTAGGAACAGAAAAAACAATCAAGCGAAAAATATGACACCACTTCGAAAATACGGAGCGCTACAAAGGTTACAGTGTGGGCCCGCTTTTCGCAGCAACCGAACGCATCAAGTGTGGAGTGCCGCGGCGCTAACGGCGGCAAATTAGGGGCCTGTTTTGTGCGTTTCGGGTGAAAAAGCGAGTTTATGTTGACCAAGCACTGCACCGTTCATCAGTTCGACGGATTTCAGTGAAAATCGGCCCTCTCTACGGCTGCTAATCCCGCTAAAGCGCATCGTTTCTTTGCCCGCTTGCCTGCGCTGCCGCCGAAGGGAGGTGCGTTCTTCTCTACCTTCGTCCACGCGGAAGCACGCGCGCGCACAGTACCGGGAGCAGCTTCAGGACGGAGTCGGACGGACGACGGGCAAAAGTACGCCTTCGCCTCCGTCACCCACAACACACGGCAGCATCTTTTTTTGCACCAGCATCTTCATTGCCCTCCGTCGCTTGCTCTTCCTGTTTGCGAATCCGAGTCCGGTCATTCTCGGGAAGCAAGAGTGACTTGAGAAAAAGTGGGGTTGCCGCGCGCAGCGTACCTTGGCGTTCGCAAAAAAAACCGTGGTTGTGTGCGTGCGTGCGTAGTGAAGTGTGTGTGTCCGTTTCGCGAGAAAAGCCAAACCAGCGGAATCCACCGAGCTCGGCGACTCCAGCAGCAGCAGCAGCATCAGCGGAAATTCGGAAGCAAATATGGATCTGGACACGATGACGACGACGACGACGACGACGACTGCGGGCACCAAGGAGGCGGCAGCAGGGCTTTTGCCCGAAACGGCCGCCCCTGCTGTGGAAGAAGCCGGAAAGGCCAACAAAAACGGTAAGTGATTTCATGCGGGTCAACCTGTGATTTGTTTTGCAGCCAACACAAACTTTCAACAAACGCTACGGAAACATCTCAAATATTCCGGGAAAAAGAGATCATCATCCCGGATTTCTCTCCCCTGATCCGCGGTGGTCAGTGATTGTGAAGCGCGATTGTTTATTTACAAGAGAACCGCCGCAAAATCAAGAAATCAATATGAAGCGGATAACATGCTCAATACTTTCATCCAAACAGGTTCTCCCGCTGATTCGACCGATCGATTGACGAAGGAAAAGGGTAGCGATTTGCCTGCTAAAGGTAGTGACGATGCCGCTTCGGTCAAGAAACCGGCGGAAAATAGTGCTACACAATCCAGTGCCGCCGCTCCTGCCGGCTCGGCGCAACCCACAAAACAGGAGGGACTGAAAAGTCCCGCAAAGGAATCTACTTCCGGAACTGTGGATCATGCTGCAAATAAACCTGAACCAGCACCAGCTGCTGCCGGAGTCAGTGGCGGTAGCGTTCAAGAGCCACAGGATGATGATCTGGAAAATGACGAGCTGTCGAAGAGATTGGAAGCAATGGAAAAGGGCGAGGATCCTATATTAGAGAAAACAGATCAGACAACGGAAAAAGCAGACGGCAATCATCAGAATGGTTTGAACGAAAGGGAAGCGGACAAGCCTGCGGCTGCTAAGGAGACGGACACAAAGTCGATCGAAAGTGTAACCAGTGCAACCAGTAGTGCTCCAGCAGAGGCAAAGTCCGCTAACTCGATGTTAATCGATGATAATGGATCAAACACCGCCACTGCCACAGATGCTGTTACGTCGAACGCCAAGCGGAAGCTGTTGGGCGACGCTCTGGGAGCCAATGAGCCGGAGACGAAAAAGGTACACATCGCGGATGTGACAGATAGCAGCGAGAGCCCGGTAGCGACGAAGAAATCAACTGAATCGCCACAACCTTTGCCAATCGAAAAAATACAAACGAAAGATCTGGCGGCTCACGCAACAACCGCCTCACCGCAAGTCGAGAAGCCTTCATCAGTGGAAGATATGGAAGTGGATGGTTCGCCAGAGCCGGAAACTTCATCGTCGAACAACGTCGAAACACTTCCGGATACGGAACCGAACACCGAGCCGGAATCGGAAGATAAAGGGGAAGAGATCAGTTCATCAGTTGCAGATCAGCCGATGAAGCAGGAAGAGGATGAAAGCACCAACTCCAACGTGTCCAGCTCGGACGATAAACGTGAGGGTGGGAGAGAAGGGAAACCTAAGCTCGCCGAAAGCGAGGTATCGGCATCCGCCGTGGCCGGTCCTTCGGAGGATGAGGCAATGGATGTGGACGAAGATGAAGGGGATATGGCAGCCGAGAGTAGTACCTCGGCCGGTACAACGGTAAAGCCCGTCCCGGTTATGGAGCCTCCATGTATCAAGAAGTCCGCATATCTATGTTACGATAAGGACCAGCAGCAGCCGACGGTCAGCGAGAAATCGGCTGAGGTGAAACCGGAAACGGCTTCACCGACTTCAGCATCATTGTCGGAAGGTAGCACCGGTGGGGGGTCCTCTGGTGGTACATTGGCTGCGAGCACGTCGCAAAAGATTGAAGACACGATGGAAGTGGATTCAGCTTCTAAGGCGGCGTCGACTCTCACGACCGAACCTGCCGAGTCCGCCAAAGACGAAGCAGATAGTAGTCTTGCGGATGATTCCAAGAAGCATTCTGTTAAAGTCGAAGTATTAGGTACTGTGAAAAGGGTTGATGAAAACGTTGTCGAAAGCTCTCAACCGTCATCCAGCAGCGACACTAAGAAACAATCATCGGACAGCAAGCGTGTGGACGATCAGTTACGCGCCGCTGTGCATCGTAGTGCGCTGTTGGCAAAGGCAAGCAGCACGCCCAACAGTGGCTCCGCTTCTGCTCCGACATCTTCGAATCCTACGACACCGAATCCTCCAGTTGTAGCATCAGCAGTGAGCTCCTCGAACGTGTTTAGCTCCACTCCGATACATGCCAACTTTGAATGCAAACCGGTGACCTCGGGAAATGTGAGCAAAATTACAAACCCTCCTTCGTCGGTCGAAACGAGCCGCATTGAAGCTGATGACTCCACCGAGCTACTACACTCTTCGATTGCTGTGGTCGCCGGAAAGGTTGAAGAGAAGGAAAAGGGCAAAGCGAGTACGTCGCTGGCCGCCTCAACAACGACGTCCGCAGGCAAAGCATCGGATACAACGCCTACAAAAACCGAATCTGCCTCCTCGACAGCAGCTACTGCTTCCACTTCGGCATCACCCAGCGTCAGACAAACGCCACCGAAAAAGGATCCGGCATTGAAACAAGAACCGCAATCGCCCTCAGACAGCAGTAGGAGCAGCTCCAAAACAATTGATTCATCAGAAGTGGACTCTTGCACAGGTATACATGCATTAAGTTTTTTACTCTAATTTATCATCAGACTATTGTTTTACTTTTTCAATGTCGCCTTATATGTAAAAAAAAAGTATTTGTAAATCTCACGCACTTTCTTTTTCCATTTTTGTACATTACAGTGGTTTCGGCAATGAACACTACCGAAGAAATCAACCTGTACAAAAACAATGCAAAGAAATTCAACGGTATATCGTCGACTTCATCGGATGTCTCGGACCTGGACGTACCCAAACCAGCTATTTTAATAACTTCCATCGAAAAGTCGAGCCATGTACCCACGACCCCTACGACTAGCAAGCAGTTAAATCTCTCCGAGGCAATCGAAGTTACTACTTCTTCCGAACAGCAGTATGAAGTGAGCGTATGGTATGAAGGTCAGGATCTTCAATTTCTATCGATTGAGAAACTGCACGGTATGATCAAGGGCCATACGTCGTCGGCATCGGAGGGGTCGACGAGTGTTCCCGCCGGAAATACCGCTAAGCCACATGATAATGTATCGTGCACTGACAGCTCCGCAAAACAGTCCTCAACTGCTACCACCAGTACGAGCAATGGCAGCGTAACTAGTTTGGGCCCGTTCGCTTTACCCGACAGCAAACTCCAGGCATCGAACGCCTCATCGGACAGCTCTTCTACTTCATCAGTCACCCTTAACAGTCAGCATGGGTCTAGTGCAAAGTTGTCTCAGAGTAGTCTACCGAAAGTGAAGCAAACTGTTACGGGATCGGTTGAGTTGTGTGATCTGATCATCAACGAGTTCCGCAAACTAAAGCGAAAGCTTCAACCGGATCACACGGAAAATGAAGAGGTTTCTCGAATAGACGAAAGTGCACAGCAACAGCTCTCAAAAACGCCCAAAACACCGGCCACTGGTCGAGGGCAGGGTCGTAAGGAATCGAGCGTGGCTAAGAAAAGTGCACCACGCGGTCAAAAGCGCTCGAAGCTAATGCAAGATAGTGAGGAAGAGGATGAGCACGACTATGGAGATGATGGAGGCGATGCTCGTACACCGAAAGCCGGTACCAGTTCATCGGCTAGCAAGCAGGCAGCAAAACGATCGAAGCAAGCAATCGAATCGCCCTCTGGGTCCTCCGCTACCGCAACAAAGGTGGCAGCTTCGGTGGTAAAGAGTCCGGAACCGAAGCAATTCGACATCTGCTGTCTAGCAAGGTGGACCGATCGAAAGTACTACGCTGGACGAGTGACGAATCAACGGGGGGACAAGTTTGTCGTCATTTTTGAGGATGGCTGCTCGAAAACCTTGTCTCGGGACATTATCGTGTTCGGCGAGGAAGGCGTGCTTCCAATTTTGAATCACTCCATCCACGCACTCACCGGTGGTGATACGTATGAGCCAGCGATCGTCGAAGAAATTAAGCGCAATGAAGCATCCAACGATGTCATCTATTGTGTACGGACTGCTTCGAGTACGCTGGAAATTGCTGCCACCGATATCTATCTGACCGATGAGCAGGCGAAGTGGATACATAATGCCTGCAAAGATAAACCGGATCCGATAAAAAAGCTTTTGTCGGATACAAGCGCTGTTGCAAAAGGTGATGACAGCAACGCTGGATGTACGGCAACCGGAGGAGGTGCGGTGGTGCACACAACAAAGACGGATGCTGCCGCTGTGGCTGCCGCCATTGATGCAGAAAGTGCATTGGCAGATGGAGAAAAAGGTTCCAGGTCCACACGAAGCAAACGTACAACAAACGACAAACCGATGACACCAGGAACCCCGGAAGCAGGCTACTCGGGAGGTGTTGGTAAAAAAGGTCGCCGTGGCCGAAGGTAAGTCGCAGCATCCTTCCAGAGACTAGTGCGAACACAGGATCGCACTAAATTCAAAGCCGACATTTTGATCGTTTGATGATGGTTCTTTTTGAACTAAGAATAGTGGAGAGTTTTGTTTTAGTACGTTTATTATCTCCCTCCGTTTGTTTGCCTTGCTTCCTCCAGCGGCAGTTCCTTTTTTTTCTAAAACCATTTTCTTTCTGTGCCCCGTATACTTGTAGGCTTTCATAAAAGAACAAAACACCAGCCACCAGCGCCGCGTTCAACCATTTTCATCCCACTCTTCTCCTTACTAACAACTACAACACTAGCCTAGTATGTTTATGGCACTGCGATGTATATCCGGGTTCGGGATTCATTGCTTTTTCATTTTGTTCCGGAAAGATACCTCAGTACATCGAGAATAGAAAAGTTTACTTTGTTGCTGGGATATACCGCTTCTAAAGTTATGGTCGCAGTATATAGGAATCTCTGGAACCCACTCGATCAAGAGTAGAGCACACATTACGTTTGTGTATCTAATCCAGTAGAGAGGTGTAGACGATTAAGCGCCACCATTTGTAGCCATTGGGATTTTATCCAAAACTATATACAAACACATACCGTATGCAGGATATTGTAGCCAAAATTGCAATGGTTGAAGGGCTTGTGGGATGTCATATCAATCTTCAGAACACAGTCTCAAAAAAAAAAAGAAAAAAGGTCACAAAGATGTGCAGGAAAATGTTTGGATGGTGTTAGTGCATAATCTTCTGTTTCTCCTTAGCTAACTAACTCATCATACTAAACAACACGGACAAAAACCAGGCTCTCCCGACCCACACACACACACACACACACACATGCATTCGCAGGTCAAATTGTTTGGCATTCCGGAAGTAGGACTAGTGGAAAATTTAAAAAAAACAAACAAAAAACAATCCTCACCGACAAGATAAGTACTAGAGTGGCATAGATACAGACGGACTCGATACGATATTTAGATTTTAACATAGAAAGCAGAACAAAACTAAAACAAAATATGAGTGGGGTTTGCAGGACGCAGGAAAACGCCACACTAGTAGTATCAAGAAATGAGTTTATATAGATGGAATATGTAGGATCTAAGATATAAAGTGTAAGATAGAGTAGCTGAATATTGATTACATTGACATGGTCGCGAGCAGCGTACAGAAAGCGAACGCGACTTTTGCAACTAGCAAATGATGAACATGCGGATAGTAGCACACACCTAGTGGTGTGATACTTCTAACTATTCAATGCCCGGATGTTGAACCTTTTATGTTAAATAAGCGCAATGTTTCGTGGTGCTCCCAGTAACAATGACGACCGACGATCGACGACTGAGAGTCATGAAAAATTTTGAAGCATTTCTCTAAATTCATATTCTGCCCTTTTTAAAACCTTTTTTTGTAATCTTATCATGATTGAAAACTTCTGACACCATTTCCTATTGTTTTTCGAAACATGATTAAGTATTTACATTAATAAGTGCGCTGTGTATTTACGTAAATTACCTCCAGGACTACAAGGAAGTGTCGGACGAAGATTAGTCACAAATTGTATAAATCCATTCGCCACTGTATTAAATTTTAAAATAAACATTTCCACATTAATTTGGTACAATCACTGATGAATTTTAAAACAATACATAAATAGCATACACAAGTAGCGTTTAAGGCGGTATAGATTTACTAAGGCCAGATATAGTCAATCATACATAATGTGCACAGCTGAATATCTTCCAACCAGGCTCAAATTCGTTTTTACATCCCTGGGAAACATAATTTTTGGTCATTCATCCATGGTTTTCTATCGTTTAAAGTAGAGGAGTAATAAACAACACAACAGAGACAGAGCGAACTCGCTTGAAAGGAAATCTACGAAGAAGAAGAGAAGAAAACAAAATAGATATTCAGAAGAGCTACTTGAAAACGCGCATGAGACATAATATCTTAACAGTGTATTCTCTCAAAATTGCCTCTCTTATTTATTTATGGACACCACTAGGATGATAAAGAGGTTTGCAAAAGCATGAATCACTGTGGACGATAACCGTGGCGACAACCACTACATGCTAATTCATAAAACGCAAATTGATTCACGAAAAGGCCAAGCAATTAGATGGTTTAGAATACACATGACGCGTAACATTCATTTCAATCAGAACCATATGAACCGAACATATGAACCATTTGGGTGTCTTCAGTCGGCATCAGCGGTAGAGCATTCCAGGGAACAGTGCGCGTTTGCGTAGTTTATTGCCTACCAACATCGTCTTACAGATAATAGAACGAGTTTCGAATAATTACGTTACGATATATTTGAAAGGTTGCGATGAATCTTTCTCCTGGATGCTCTGGAAATAAATCAAATTCATCTTCTACTCATAATCGAAAAATAAATGGCTGACAAAAAACAGAAGGATGTCTTTTGTACCAATTGATGGCGTGTTTGAATTTCGAATACTACCAGCTTTATGTAGGAAGCGGATTAGCAAGCGGGAAGCCAACCAATTTGTGGAAAACAGGAGAGAGTATTATGAATCAAGATATTCTAGAATTAATTGTTAGCAGCAGCCACTGTCCGCGTGATTGATTTGTTGTGGAATAGATTTGAGTGATTGTTTCTCTCTAGGAATGCCAAACATTTTGCCTGTGTTTTGAGTCATATTCTACAAAATATGGACTAAGGATGATCTTTTCAGTTTACATTATACAACAAAATACTGCTTAATGCGTGTGAGTCTGTGCTTATTGTAACCAATAATTATTTGCAGTCGTCGTTTTTTGACAATGCTTCTTTATATTATTAGGATGCAGGCTTAGCAAAATGTTTGGCATATCTATATCCTTGATTCCACGTGAGTCAATCACGAAGGTCGCCAGTGATTTGAGACATAAAAGATCTATTTCATATTCGCTGTTGCTGTTGCTAACAGTTAATGGTGTAAGCATAAATAACATAGCAGATGATTTTTACAGGAAAATTGCGCCACCACTCGATATGCTTGTATCAGAATGTAGCGACGGCGGCTCGGACGGCTATGATGATGAACAACCAGCTGCACCGAGCCCAGAAGCAGGTTTGGAGGCGGTCGACGGTGTACAACCCGAATTGCAACGCACCGAGCAGGAATCGGAGCTTGCCAGTAAGCGTTGTGATAATAATAACATAGTCATTTACTTCGTACATGTAACATACGGTTCTGGTTATGTTGTCTTTTTCCTTTACAGTGATGAAGGTGTTTGGAGAGTATTTCGGAGAGCATCGTAATGATGCAGAAGAGGTACTCCATGAAATTCTTGGTCCTATTCCCAGTAAATCGAAGACCTTATTCCGCAACAAGCATTTTTTGCTAAGCTGTACTATCCCACCGAAATGCACATCAATTTGTAATGTATGTAAGCATATTAATTTGATGCTTTAGAGCGGAATGCAATTTTCCATGGTCCAAATTTTGTTTGTTCACAGGGCTTCAATGGAGATTTGAACAAGAATTCCTTTAGTGCAGTTCCGTATTTGAAGCGACATTTGCGCAAGCAAATTGAAGCAGGTGGAGGAAAGGTGTACCAATTCTTCGAGGACGTACCTAAAAGCAAATACAAACAGTGCAAACTTATAGCACCCCGTCCTTCAACAACGGCCAAGTATGTACAGTGCTTGGCGAGTGGTATTATGGTATGTACGCAGACAAATAACGAAATTAAATGTGTCTTTTGCTTACAAAGTGACTATTTTGTATCTTAATTTGCAGGCAATTTCACATGAGTGGATTATCGAATGCTGCCAGTCGTTAGTCCTGGTCGATCCCAAGCCTTACACACTGCCCTCCGGGTGGTCTTTTCTAGAGCAACGGTACATGGACTGGAGAGGAGATTCGGTGAAAAACAAACGATCGACTGCTAGTCCCTTTGCATCGGTGGCGATCAATCTGGCGAGTTTAAACAAAGATTTCAATGATTTCTGGAGTCGAGTGTGTAAGCTCGCAGGTGCGACTGTACGGCTAATCAAGACGGAAGCCGACATAACCGAGAACCTGACCGGTTATCTGTTAACCGACCAAGAATTTCCTGAGGAAATCAAAATCAAAGCTAGTCGTAATGGGCTTCTAGTTGTCTCCACCGTTTGGGTAGTACAGTGCCTGATTAATGGTGCAGTGTGCCATCCCGACAGTCACGAAAAGCTCACCCAGATTTATCAAGAGGATGATTACTAGCAAATGTGAACTAGGGCAATTCGGTAGTTAGCCGTTCAGTGTTACGTCTGTTTCACTTATTGTAAATGTTGCGTTGTTTATGAAGAATGAACGGGGATGGCCTTTTGCCATTTTTTGTTCGCACTGAAATAAAATAAATAGAAACTTGTAATCGCGTTGCTTTACCATTTTATAGGTCAAGACGATGTTGAATTTGAATTTGAACTGATCCTACCCCATTGCCAGAAGGTATATACAACCGGGTGTGTTAAGCTTAACAAACCCGTCGCCAGAACAATTACGGGTCTATTAAACAATAGCCTGATTATTGCTAGTGGTTTCAATCCTTTCCTTCCACAAAAGGGTCCTAATTTCCTCAACCCGGCCACGTAAACCTATCCAAGCATAAACTGGCATTATTTTTTTACGCTAGAGTTTGCGCCTCGTCTGGCACTGGCTACACGGGAATGAGCGGTTGACATTTGCCACGTCTCGGAAAACTGCCACTCTGAAAGTGATCGGTTTTTTATCGGCGATTTGCTTTCGCTGCTGCTTTTTGGGAATAAAACAACACAAAATATTCCTAAAACCGTTGCTACGGACTAGAGTGCTCGTGAACGGGTTGTGTACACCAAAAAGTAAAAGTGCGTTTCTGTGTTTCGAAGGTGCACAGCGTTGTAGACACGGCGGATACCGCAAGAATTGCGTCACTTTCGGCTTTTATTAGGTCAGAACTGGTGGAGAATAATAATAAGAATATATGCCGTGTTCAGGTAGGCCCGGGTCGCCTCTGAGAATTAGAGAAAAGGAATTGCATCATTGATTGAACAGAAATCGGCTATTAAGCACGGAAACGTAAACAAAAAGTGCAACCGATTTACTCGCCCATCCCGACCGTGAAAGAAGCAGTGCATAGCGCCATCCTTCATTGTTTTGTGCTGGCAAGTGGTGTATCTCGGTGGTGATTCATAGAGGTTGTACGTGTCGATTACGGTAAAGTTCGAGCCGCAGTGAAAGGGAATTCCCAGAAATCCTACTCCAGCGTAGTCCGCCAAACATCTTTCAGCACAAACTCGGCCCGCTTGGTGGTCAATGAAAGCAACGGTTACAACATGAGTATAAGCGACGAGAATGGTTTTTTGGTAAGTATATGTTTAAAATTTGCCTTTGCTTTGCTCGGAGCAATCACATAACTCTACCTTAATAGTCAGCGCCTATCAACTTCCGGCCCGAAGCGACGCTACTAATACGCACAATATGGTATGGTAGCAACCCGCTGATAAGCCCTACGGAACGTATCGTCAACCAGCATATGGAATGAAATTTGTTGGGTTGGGTATTTCCAGTGCCTTCACGAAATTCGTGGCACAAGGGGAGAGGACAAGGACTCGATGGTTTATCAGTTTTCTCTGGGGTCTTTTACTTGCTGTGGGATCTAAACAGAGCGGCGAGAGAGGAAGGGAGTATAGGAGCGTATTTTGCGATGCATTAAATGACGTGGCCTCAATCTGTGGCCATTATGGATGTTACCTTAAAATTGCATCAGCCTGATTGACTACCGCAGGGTTCGGCTGGATTCTTCATGAAGTTATAATGGAATGATATGGGACTGAGAAAAGGCCTTGATTGCCCGCATCGTCCGGGGAGTCTATCATTGAAGACAGACTTGGCCCATATTGGTCGGTATGTTTCAGATTTTAACAAGCATTCGATATACATATGCTCTAGTGCTCCCGCATTTAGTTTATTAAATTATCTTAGAAATCGTTAGTGTTATATATAACACATAAATCCCACAACAGTAACCCATCAACGATTTTCGTAAACACACGCTTTTAGAATTAATTGTAATACGTCTGAAGTCAATGAAATTGAAGATGCATTAGTTGTGTTAGGTATAAGTCTAGGACAAAGGATTAAGGTCACTAAGGTGTGGTACATCAAATCCCTGCAGATTAGATCTTCTGTAGATCACAAGCCGATTGAAGATGATTTTTTAATAAGCCAGTATCCTCTGATGATTGTCGTAGTTTCGACTTAGCGAAGTGCAGTACCACCAGCGAAAAATAAACAAAAATTTAGCTTAATTTTTCATGGTTGTTCTGTAAAGATGCGACAATTCAGATTGTAAATTGAATCTGATAGTTTAACGCAGAAGGGGAAAGATTTGTTAATCATTAACCCTGATATTACAAATAAGGTTATAAGTGGAATTGAAATTTCTTGTTATTATCCGACTAAAGGGACAGAATGCCTGGCTTACTTCTGTTCAATGCGCTGGAGATTGTTCAGTGTACCCACACGTTGAAGATCAAATGGGCCATGGGTTTCCCGCATAAAGTGCAATAGGTCACAATCTGTAGATCAAGGTGGCAGAAATCAAACATATAGTAACCATCAATAATGATTCATAAATAAACGTATCTTTCTGTAATGCAAGCCTTAAAACGTAGGCATTGTTTCACGATTAATCTGATTTTGAACTTCCGACAAGCTCGTCCACCTTCCTTCAATATACGATCATTCCATCATTTTTCTTAAAGCTTTAAAAGTATGCTACAACGAAGGTCGGAAGAGGTCATAAAAATCGGGATGCGAATTGGCGCCCCTTATACAATGTGTTATTGATCAGTCTTGGTAAATTCATTTTTACTGCGCATATTTGGTTCGTCCTCTCAAACCATCACCAAAAAGGGCATTGATCTAATTCATGACCCGAAGCAGAACATCTTATCACGCTGCAGGATGGACATCGGGTAGTGCATTAGAGGGTAGCTTCGTCATTCAGCACGAGGCAGGATGAGATGGATTCATTGCACCTTTTCAAAAACATTCCAAGTTCAAGGATGTTGGTTGCATTTTAGCAACAGTTTGCTGTATAGCGCGCATAAATGTGTGTGCACGAGTTTTATTTGCTCTCTGGAGCGATAAGGAATGGTGAAGCAAGCGGGTGCAGTGAAGAACACAGAAAGCATGTAGACATATTTTTTTTCGCAGCGTGGCACTTGAGAACCGGTGTTCAATCATAACCTTCAAGATTCCCGCAATGCTAGCTTACTGATAAGCCATGAGCGTGAAGAGATTAAACGTACCTTCTGGCAATGCGCTCAATAGCGGCTCCTTACGCAACGGTTGTATAAATGGTTGAAACAGATTAAGGTGATATTAAAACAGAATGTTCTGTAGCTCTACTTCAATTTAAATCATTTAGTTTAAGGAAATAAAGCGAAGGAAAGGGTTGCAACTTGGCCTAATTAGGACAAAAAACTGCGTAAATCGTATCGCATACCGTCGTTGAATAAATAAAACATGTTATCTGGTCCGAATCGCTCAAGATGGATTGAGTTTCCCCAGATATTTAAACAGTTTACAAGAAATTCCTAAGAGATTCACCATCCATACCCGACAAATATATATGGTCTGTGCTGCGCTAAGCACCGTTCAATTTCCAATGTTAGAACCCCGGAGCTAATTTGACGTTTCAGTGCTGAAGAAGGTATGACGAGGATGTTCTCCTAATCAATACTGTTTTCATATTCCGTTTTCTGTAAGCTTTCGTAAAAAGCCGGAACAACCGGTTTTAATGACGAATGTTCTAAATCGTCAAGAACGAGAGAAACTTCTTTTCTAGGCTAGAACTGAAATGGACCAGTTAGAAATATTGATTTTACCGGAAGATTGCTGCTGGAATTCAAATACAAATTTTTCGGGACTCGTTTTTTTTAGACACATGTTTCATTGAGTGTAACACCTCGATATTCCTTTAAAAAAAATACTCAAAAAATATTGACACGTCTAAGTAACTTGATATGTACGCTATTAGATGATTGGCGATCGGAATTGAAATCAGACACGATCGAGACACAAGACGATTCCACACAATTCGAGATTACCGAAGAAGATGTGACTTTTCTTTAGGAGAGAGCATTTTGCGTTGCGTAGCTATAGGCCGGTGTTAGTGCTACTGATGCGTATGCTTTAGCCGTGATTGGCTTCAAAGCATTGCTAAAGTTTTTTGAACTTTCCTGTATGCTGCTTCTTCTGACGCTCGCATTCGCGTCAGCTCGCGTTTCGTAATTTATTTACCCAACATTTTATTACTCCTCTCCGATTTTCATCGCTCTTTCCTGCTTGCTTTTCCGTCGATTCCAGCGCCCCGTTTGCTTTCCCTCTTTGGTCGCTGCGGCGCGGTTTTTCTCCTTCTTTACTCCTTTCTTTTGTGTAATTTCGTTTCCACTTCGTGGCTTCTTGATGCTGTTCCGCTCTGCCTTGCGCTCGATCTTGTTTTGTCCGTCCATCCGTCCGCCGTTGCTGTTTGATTCCTTCTTTCGGCCACAGGTGAGCGACCACCACTACTACCAGCCACCACCATCATCATCATCATCGTCAGGTTCAGTCGGTGGGGATGACGACGGCGTCCAACGGAGAAATAACGATGGTTTTACAATTTCTCCTTTCTTGAGCTGTTCGGCTATGCTGTGGCTAGTGAGCGATCTTGCGCTTCCACAACAGAACCTTCCTGCCCCCGGCACACCCGGAGCAGCATTATCATATTTCCCGTGTTCTGTCCACGCTCTGCCCCATTCGTACATCCTCGAAATGTTGCTTTTATCCTATTTTGTGCTTGAGAGCGATGTTTGGTGCGTGCAGGGTTGAAGAACCTGGCTAGAATTTTCCATCCGCTTCACGAGAGAAGCGCTTCAGTTGAATGTAGGTTGTGACGCTGGATGGAGCAACTCCCAGTTTGGTGCATATTTTTTACGCGTAACGTTACCAATACTGTGTCCCCGGTGTTTTCCTTGGCTCGTGTAGTAAGGAATTGTGTGTTTTGTAAAATGTAAACCAGAAAAGTGATTGCCCAGAAGCCCCAACCAGAGGCTATTCTCATCGCAAGCGCCATTATGGCACACTACGTAAGTAAAAGGGATGGTCGCGGGGTAGTTCTTGACGTTCTGTTCCGTGTCCATAGGTGTCGTTCGCTCTAAACTTCCCAAAAACGAACTCAAAACACACGCACGACGCTGACTTTTGCGGGTGAAGTCAGTATAGGGCCAAACAATTAGAACGGCCAACGGTATTCCATTAGCGTACCCCGACGACTGTGAGCATCGTTGCCGCGGGCTTGGCTCAGGGTGGCATAACGGAATCCGAATGCTTTTGCGCAGCGCTTCGCCGTCCATCGATCACCACCAGCATTGTACCTTGTGCGCGTGTGTATGATCGCGAATGGTCCCAAATGAGGCGCAAGGTAAAGGAAAATGGTGGCGGCACGAGCAGCGATGCATGCTGATTCATAAATTGAAACTGTTCTCGAAGCTTACTCTCCGAGACAATGTTTCTTCTTTACCTCTCGTACCTTAGGGTTCCCACAAGTGGCACCGCTTATCGTGTCCCCGTACCTTTTCAGGCACGCAAGGCTCGATTATCCTCCATTTGCTGCGCACGATCGGTGGCGGTGGCGGTGGCGGCGTATCTTATCACTCGGGCGAGTCGTTTGGAGGTCGCGGTCCCAATGTGTTAGCTTCTTCTATTCTTGGTGAAAAAGAGAGAGCGAGAGCGGGCTGCGCAATAAAACAATTTGCTCCATTGTGTTGTGATTGTGAAGCGCAGGTTGTAGAAACTTATTCTTCAGCTTGAGAAGAAGCATATCAATCGAACCTAATGGCGATGATGTTCCTCAGAAATGACTTCTTCGTACTACGTTCCACCGATCCCGGTGTTGCCTGGCGTGTCTTCTCTCCTCGACTCCACTTGTTATTACCACCAGTTCCTGGTCGAGCGTGAAAGTCCTTCAGCCTGTGAAGGAACAGGTACGGTCAGCGCAAGCGACAAGTACGCAGAACGAGCGATAACGGATCTTATCGGATGTGTTTACATAAGCGCCATTGGTTTGCTTCTAGCTCGCGGCAGCTTTATGACCAATCATAAACCATCAGCGCTTGTGAAGGGCCTTCCTTACCTGCTCACGTTCCTTGTAGGGTATTTCTCGATAAGATTGATCGAATATGATGCACCACGAGGCCTTTGAGCTCGCACCGGGTACCTAAAGGCCATTCTGATGCTTCCCCAGAAAACTGGGTTCCCAGCGTACACTCTGTTTTTATTTCATTCGGCGCTGATAACAGCTATCTAGGACCGAATTCTCCCCCACAGTCAAAATGTCCCCGTGGTTGGACCGCGAACAAACCGGGACGGTCTTTAATAGGATGCACTGCGCTTCGTGCGCCCAATGGCGACCTAATTCATTTAGACTTGCTCTCCGGTACGTTACCTTCCGAGACAGTTGGTTCGGATAATGATGTTGCGATCGTTTTTTAATGTATTTTTCGTCGGTCGAGCATCGGCTCCAGAGTTCTGTGTACCCAGTTATCATCGGTACATCGCTCAACGTAGGAGGAGGTAAATGTCGCCTGTCGCCGAATAGGTGTCCTTAAACCGAGTGGGTGGTGGTGATCTGTAGGGGTTGGCGACGGCAAACATAATGATGCATCGTGGTGTGTGCGAGACTCGCTCTACATTCACGCACAACAATTCCACTGGCCTATGAAAGACAGCCCACGGACAGGCACAACGAAGAGCACGGAAAGCGGTCTCGAGCAACTTTCGAGTGAAAGGGAGTGATGCGTGCTCTAGTAAGAAGAAGCCCTAGCCGATCGCGAAAACGGTAAGGCGACGGACGAGAAGAGGAGGAGGAGGAGGAGGAGGTACTGTCTTGCCTGGCCGGTGCACAGTGCGGTCCGGCAGGGTTGAAAGTAGGTGGAGAGAGACGCACCACACCCGTGACGCGCGTGTGCTAATATATGGCGCCCCGGGAGAGCGCGCCGACCAGCAACAGCGCCGTCGTGGCAACGGCGCTGCTGCGCGCGTGGTAATCAGCGAACCGGCGGACGAGATCGTCGGTTCCTACTCCGGTCACCGGTCGTCACTTACAGTTGAAGCTTCACGCCGTGCGGAGGTGTGCTGTGCTCGCCACCGGTTGTTCCATTTGCCGGTCGGACATTAGCTTGCATAGAGAAAGAGCGAGAGAGAGAGAGAGAGAGAGAGAGTGGAAGGTTGCGAGAATTTATCCTCGAATAATTATCTCACCGGGACCGCGAGTGATCTGACGAAGAGATGATGGTATTTCTGGGTAGCATTATGTGAAGCTGCTGCTCGCACCTTTTGATCGACGTTACCGCACATAAAGCGCATTGGCCAAAGGAAAAATAATTGCCACGTACACGATCCCTCGCCCATCTGTTTCTCGCATCGATCGAGGTTTATATGAGTGGGGAAGACGCCGTGCACTCGATCGCTTGCCAGCCGTGGCGAGAAAAGTGTTCAATGAAACAAGGAAAAACGGTGATCGGTGCCACCACGCTACACCACACAATCATCGCGAAACATAAAGTGGTGGAATAGTGTAATCGTGGACGACCCACTACGGGCACACGATTATCAAGTAAAGTGTCTGTCCCCGTGTGGTTGTGGCTGTGTATACAGTGAAGTTATATGCGTAAACCGGGAAAATGATGCCCAAATTGTCAAACCGCTTATCGCCCAACTCCGACCAGCGCCGCTGCCATTGGTTGCCGAGGGAAGAGATGGCACAGGGAACGTTACGTCTCGGATAGACCAGTACGGAGCGCCGGGGTCAGATGAAAAATTCATTATTTTCTCAAGACCAGCTCAGCGATCATCATCCATCTGGTTGTTCGGTTTCTTCGGTCTAGAGGCAGACCATGCTCCGTTGCGTTGTGTGTAACGAAAACTGTGCATCAAGTGGCGACGATTAACACGCGGAGTAGGCTATGTGGTGCGGACTCGCGACAACTCCTTTCCGAATGCGGGCACACCCCCCGGGGGCCTGACATAAAAATCCAAAAACCATTCGACCGGAAACAGTGAGTGAGAGTTTTTGGGCCCACTGCGGGCGCTAGTGGTGTGGTGGCTGCTGAATTTAGGAGATCTACTCCAGTGCAAGTGATTTTGTTTTTGTCAAGCGAAGAGTAAAGTTGAGCTACGGAGCCATCCGAGATATTCATATTATTCGGTCTGGCGGTTGCGCAGCGTAAAGAAAAACGGGTGTCGTTGGTTCGTGAAAAATTGCCGATGTCATTAAATTTGGCCACTACTAGCAGCGGCCAGTGAAAATTGTACGAGATCTACCGAGAGAGAAAAAAAACAATCGAATCGACGAATCCGACCATGGAGGGAGATATGAATAGTTTTCTCTTTGGCGTACGTATCCTACGGGTGTATCATTACATTTATAGCAGATTAAGCAATACAAGAGAAAAGTCACGTCTCCTAAAGTGTTTATTTGTTGTATATCAGGATGGTGTGTGGTTATTATAAGTTACGTCCCAACAGTCAGAGTTGATTTCTCGTGCATAATTCCTCCGAACGCGGGTTGGATCATTGTTTGAATACTACAAGTATGTACAGCTGTTCTAATGCTCTTGTTTGGATGTATATGACAAGTTTCAACATCTGCCAACTGCATTATCTAATGCATTACAGACAATAATTGTGAACCTCGTGGCTGCTAGAGCATTCTTTGATGAAAACCCAGTCCTATATAACGATTGACAACGATGACAAGAACAAATTTAACTTGAAGTACATACATGGAATCAAAGATGGCTTATTAAATAAGGAATGGCCTCGCGTTTGTCGCCAGAAGTGGATGTTATTATGACTTCAACTCGAGCATTTCCTTCCTACGGGTACAACCTTTAAAACTAGACCACCCATTTTCCCTGTAAATATTGTTTATACAAAAGTGCAAACTCAAAAAGTAAGTTGCGCCGCTCGTCGTCGGCTTGATAGAGAGAGAGAGAGCGGTGAACGGCGACAAAATGTACCACGTCAACAGTAGGCCGGCGTGTTGAAGCGGTTCAACATACTCGCAAACCGACCATGTCGCTTAGTTGCTGAGTGCGCGAGGCCATCGCTAGTCACTTAGTAGTATGCACAAGTGTTGGTGGAGCAGCGCGATGCGAAGCTCCAGCAAGTTGCCACCCCACTCTCACGGGAAGGGGGACCACCTTTTTTATGTAGCCGGTCTCTCTCACTGTTCGTCTGAGTCTGCGTGACATGCTAGTAGGTGTCCAATCAAATCTGAATTGGGAACAAAAAAGCACGTGCTCGCTCTGGAAACTGTCGACGTCAGCAAACTTGCTCCGTCGTCTGTGGCGCTTGTTCATTCGTTTGCTCTAGCTGCGTTTGCGGGGTGATATCTTATTGTGGCTGGCACTCCAAATCCTGTAGCGATCGAAGACGAAACACTTCTTCTTCTTCTTCAAAGTGTACGCCCAAGAATGCTCATTTGGTCGGTCAATGAGAAAGAAGCGAGGGTAGGACGCGCTGAAACCGATAAACCGAAACCGGTTTCATGCCGGTATTTTAATGTATGCATCTATCCTTCTCCCGGGAGCTTCTCAATGACGCAACCGGCCGAGAGAAAAGTTATTGAGAGATTTGTACCTCTCCCATTTTACCTTTAGGGGGAGCAGCCAGTTAAGGATTTGCCTATGATGACGTACAGCGTGTTTGAAGCCTTGTATTGGATGACCTCAATCTGGGCTCGGCTTGGCATAACGTCTGCCGAGGGTCATTGGTACCCACCTATCATCATCAAGGCCGGACTAGCTTTGTGCTGCATGCCGAAACCACACCTCACCGTCATGACAAACCGCATTACGGCATGTCTGCCACAAGCCAGAATAGAAATGCTTGCTCGTTGGGGTGGCGGTAGGATGGGGCAATGAAACGACGGCCAAAGAACGACGGCCCGGTTTCCCGATTCTTCTGTCGCGCTTTCTACTTCGTATAACAAACAACATACGCCTTTCTAGATAACGGGACATTCGACATTCTTTGCGTCCGTTTGGTTGGGGAACATACAAAGCATCGTTTTGTCATTCGTGAGGCGTCCATTTGAGCTGAAAATTGTCTACGATAGTCTAAGCTCAATGCGTTATTGAAGGAATGCAAGAGAATGAAATAAATAATATTAAATACCGTTTGTATTTTGTACCGGCAGTGCATTCGGCTTTTTATGGGAACTGCAATTCTCGGACAAAAATCGTACATTCTTACCTTATGCTTCGGGTTCGGAAAAATCCGGTTGACCCCATTATTTTTGTCGCCGTACGATCCTTAATACATTGCTATGCCTGCGATCGCCCTTGGTTTGTTCATTAATCCATGTATACCTCTATAAAAACCAAGCATTTTTCAAACTCTACATCCTTGAGGAATGAATTGCATCCATAAAATCCCTTCCATCCCCAATCTAGCGTTTTGAAATGGAACATTTCTACTTACGTGACATACACCTTAACCTTTCACTGCCGGTTAGGCCATTTCTGAGCCACCGGCCACGTGCTTCTTGCTGTTCTTTCGTTGGTGGTATTTCATCAACCAAACCGGTTCCCACTATCTCGAGGAGCTGCAGCACCATTCACTTGCGGTGTTGGCCCGTTGGCCGGTGCCCCAGACCGTTCGCACCAGATTGTCTGTTCATGAACCGGTGATATTTATCCTCGTGGATTCCTTATGTCTGGCTGTGAACGAAATCTGGTTCGAACGATTTTTTTTCACCACCCCGAGAGCAGAGTCCTTTCCACAGGATGTGTGCCACAAGAGTCTGTGCGGAGCGCTTTTGCGTAACTGGCGGGGTATTAACGGGATCCTTTCACTGACTCGATGTGCTGCGATCGTTTGATATGGTGCGCCTGGTGAGCGGTGCATTTATCCCGAGTGAAAGTTGTAAAAGAAATGTTTTAAACCATGACTCGTTGCTTCTTTTGATCGACAATTTTCATGCCATACGAGCACGTAGGTAGTAGCTAGAGCACCAAATTGGGTTATCTTCCAAATAGCGGTCGCTCGACCGGCGGCAGATGAGGATAAGTTCGTTAGATGCGGTGAGGTTTGATCCTCGAAATGTGACGTCAGTGGCCATCGCACCCTAGGGCATGGTTAGTGTCGTTGCTAATTGAATATTGCACAATAGGCCCCTAACTATGAGAAGAAACCACCCAACACGTAACAAAATCCCCGCTGTAAGGCTTCCTTTTTCACAAATTGCATAATGAATGGTCAAAGCATAGCAGCACTACTGGAGTCGACGTGCTTTGTGACTGATTAGGGGACGGTCGCTCGTTGTACATGCTTGTAGGCTCCGTTCTCTATGTCTTGTTCTAATGGTTTATGTTATTCTTTTATTTCCATTTTTCCTTCCTACAGCAAGATTGGCCGGCAGATGATTTTATGGAAAATCTGCTGAAGATGAACGTCCCACCGATCTTCGGTGACGGGACGGTCACGGGCGACGGCGGTGGTCCAGATGAGCTGGACGATTTCATGAGCCGGCTCAGCTATAGCTATCCAACGGGGACCGATCTCGGTGATCAACCGATCATGTCCCCACTGTCGTCTCACTCCGGATCGGACCAGGAGTTTCACGGTTTCCCGAGTGTAACCGGAAGCAGCAGTGGCACCTCCTTCGATGGTTTCGATGATAGTGGTACCGTCATGCACGTTGCACCCAAATCCGAGTTGGACCAGGATTTCGGCATGCTGGACATGCTGATCTCTTCCGATCAACCCCTATCATCAGCCGCCTCCGATAGCGGACTGTCTAGTGACCATCTGGATTTGTAAGTATAACCCATCAGTTTAAATTCGATCCGTTGTTTTGCAGAACTTGATAGTGATGGCCCTGAAATATTAAAGCAAATACTGTAGACGTCTTGGTGCCAAACTAGAAAGGGAATCTAATGATTGAAAGCGGTGTATCAAAGTGAATGCCATTCTCCTTATGCACAAAAGGGAAAGGTATCGCGGTGGCCTCGAAGGATATGTTTTTTTATGTATGATCCGCGGTCTGAATGAGATTCCGGTCAGTATTAGATAGAGTAAATGTATGTTACTGCAATGGTGACAAGTATATGTATATGAGGAATAATTTGTCGGTTGAAAACGGATGTTACTCATGAACGATGCATATGCACTGTAGATCTTAGACAGTGGATTCAACTTGGTTGTCTCGTGAAGCATTCGGCATCTTTGCTTTAATTCTCTCCACTCAAATGCAACGGTGGATCGTCAGCAACAGTGCTGTGTCGCAAAGAGCAAAACCAACAAGTAGGTCAACATGAGAACACAGGCTAAATTATGCTCTCGGCCAGAAACGGCCCACGGTGCAGTCGTTGCTTTTGGCTGTGCTGATAAATATAGGTCCGTGCGTCCTTCGCAAACCGGGTACACGGTTCGACCATTATGATATGATGGTTGTAACAGTACATTGAATAGCATCCCGTTTGTTTGAAGTTACTGGTTTATGATAAAATAAAATGAATGAGAGTTTATTGCCAAAAACGTTATCAATCCTTAGCAATAGCAATTTTCAAGCATAGTTATACTTTTTGCACGTTAAATTTTCTAAGAAAAAAGAATGTTTTTAGAAGCAGCTCGATTATAGGGAAATCAAAAGCGCATCTTGACTTGACGATCGATTCGTCATTTTTTAGTCAAAATTTGTCGGCTTAACCGAAAAATTTCGCAAAACAATCGGGATAAGGTGCTCAATCTCGGGTTCCAGTCTGATTAACATCGCTTTCGTTTCTATTATTTTAATTCCTTTTTAAGGGACCCAAACACCGAATACGACGTTCTAAGCCCCGCACTTTCATCGCCCGGTCCATCCATAAGCGAGCGTGGCGGTCAGAACTCGCCATCGCACTACGCGAGTTCAATAGAAATGCAGCAACCGGTTTCGATGCAATCACATTCAGCGGCTACACTTTCTCATGCACCGGTCGTTGTCCAGTCACTTACTCCGCAAAAATCAACCCCGGTGCAGATTCAGACCGTTCCACAACAAGGAGTTCCGGCTCGTACCATTACTCTGACAAAACCGCAAACTAACAAAACCGTAACGGCCGTGAACGTCGCCCCGACAACAGCGACATCAGCTAAATTGCAACAACCGCTGGTTGGTGTCAAAACCCTTATCAGCAACGGCGGGGGAACTAAGAAGATTCTTCAGAACAGTTCTACACCAGTCGGCCAGCAGCTCGTTGGTGGCACCGGAAAAGAATTCAGAATCATTCGAATGGCCACGATGAAGAATGGGCAGACGGTAGCGGTAACGAACGGGCTTACGCCGGTTTCTTCAACTAACACGGCCGCTATGTCCAACAAGAAAATTACTCTCCAAGTAAAGAACGCAACAAGCACGACGGGAGCTACGGTCGGCCCGAAAGGAACCACCGGAACGGTTCTTTCGAAAAATGTAGTTGTTACGTCGGCGGGCGCCTCTACCGGGTCATCCAATGTTTCCGGTGTGCGGAAGATCATTCGAATGCAACAACAAACGAACCAAAATGGCCGCTCGATATTGCTTCCCCTTTCGATACAGGATCTTCGTTCGATTAAGATTGTTAACACAAACAATATGAAGAGCAAACCGGCAAACATTAAACTGGCGGCCGCCAGCTTGCTACAACGCTCCAAGCAGGGGCTGGTGCAGGGTAATATAGTTCTGACCAAGGAGCAGCTGTTTGCGGAGGGAGATGGTGGACTGTCAGATGCGGCTCCCAGTAGTTCGTCGGATTCGGAGAGCTATGTGTTTGACGATATCATACAGCAGAGCAACTCGATGATAGCCGAGGCAGAGCGACACATCATCAGCGATTCGGACGTTGAGCCAGATGGTGATGACATCGCGGATGATGATGATGACGATGGAGAGCTGGATGAAATCGGTAAAGGCCGGAACCGGAATGGCACCTACCAGAAGCTCGTACTAACGAACGAGGAGAAGAGGCTGCTAGCCAAGGAGGGTATCTCGCTACCGACGAGCTACCCGCTAACAAAGCATGAGGAGCGCGAGCTGAAGCGAATCCGACGCAAGATTCGTAACAAAATCTCGGCCCAGGATTCCCGCAAACGCAAGAAGGAGTACGTCGATGGACTAGAGGAACGGTAAGCTCTCGGTTTTCATACATATTTTCGCCCATTTGGCGCAGGGTATCGGGCCAGATATTAACGTAGATTTCGTTTTTGCATCTTTCAGCGTTAAGCAGTGCACGGAAGAGAACCAGAATCTTGTGAAACGGATCAAGATTCTGCAAAGCCAGAATCATGATTTGATCAGCCAGATGAAGCGCATCCAGTCGCTGTTGACGAAGGGTACGAGCAAAACGACACAGCCGGCCACCTGCCTGATGGTGCTGCTGATCAGCATGGCGCTCGTAGCCGTACCGAACCTGAAGCTCGGAAACACGACGACCCAGCAAAATATTCAGGATTCCATCGAGATGTCGGAGCTGATGCAGGAACCAGCCAACGATAAGCTGCAGGTGACAGCGGCGGCCGCGGCAACACAGTCAAACCGTCGCTCCCTGCTGTTCGATACCAAGGAGTCAGCCGATGAGGAGCTGAATTTCGAGGAAATCATGTCATCCTTCAATGCGAACTCGCTGATTGCCAACGAGCACGACTACTTCACTGAGATGGACAGTCGCCAGATGCACGAGCAACAGCCGTTGGCCAAGCGACCAAAGCTCGCCACACCGACGCTCATCGAGTACGATGTAGATGATGACCTGTGGAACGGAGGAAGCAATACGCGCATTAAGCAGGAACCACCGAGTAACGGTGGCCACTGTGTGGATGCTGCAGAGTTGTTTCAGCAAAAGTTCCGCGAGTTCCAGGATGTACTGCATCGATCGACGCTGGAAGAAAGCTTCTCGGTTGATGCTTCAGTAAAGGCGGAGACTGTTAAGTCGCCCACCAGCGAGCTGATCGTTGATCGTGATCTGCTCGATCTCGTTGCCACTAAGAATAACGGGTTGCTGGAATTAAACATGGACACCTATTCGAACGTCCTGGCGGAAAATGACTACGTGGTGCCCGGCGGAATCAATCTGCTTGCAATGTCTCCTTCGGCCAATGGCGGCGACAACGATGCCGGACACGATGGTTCGGATGTTCCGAAATTGAACGCCTCTCAACAGATCCAGCAGCAGCAAAACAACAAACGCAAGCTGCTGCTGTAAGTGAGTTTCTAAAGAGTTTGAAAGAGAGAGAGGAGTTCGAAACAAACGAATAACACACCACAGGCTGTTAGAAACGCTTCGCGTCCATCGAGAGCATCGTACTAGAGCAGGATTCACTCTTGGACGGAAGGAATATTTGTAGATATTGGGTGGTTCAACGATAGTCCCGCTAATTTTTAAGACATAAAGTAAGTCAGAGACAAACCCCATTTTGGATCATGATAAGTCGTAAAATCTTTCCCTGTTACGATAAGCAAGGGAGTGTCGGAGGGCTCGCTGCTAAAGATGCATTTTTCTCACGTTTATATGCGTTGGAAACCAACCAGAATTTGCTATAAAGGACCTTCCGACGGAAGTTGGATGGGTTCACCTCGTAGCTCGGACCGCACGATCGCTGATCAGTCGGTTGTTTCGGGCGTTAAGTGTTATATCTATTGTATCGTTTAACGTCCGGTTCGTGGTTCGTTATACGTGTTTTGTTGTAAGAATTCTTTAAACATTCAAGTATTGTAACGCATATGTAGGCAGATGCTTCGTCTTCCTTCCTATTGGCTTAAGCTGTCGCTGTTTCCATTAATTGGTGCTTACCCCCTCATCACGCACGCTGTACGTGCTCTTGAACTTTCTGTTATCGCTCATTACGTTTGTCTTAGCGACTATGTTAATACTATATATTATATTTATAAGCTTATTGAGATGAGCTTTTAATGTGCAATTTATGTTTTTCGACAATATTTTTACGTTTCGTTTTCAACCGACCATCAAACGACAACATTTTTAGGCGTAAACACCGGGAAGATATTTTTCCCTCTTTTCCCCAATTCTCTTTCGACCTCGTGACGTGCACTATACTAGATGTTTTTTTTTTCATTATCGATCGTTGCATAGTCCAGCACCGTGTATCTACTAATACCGCTAGCGATAACTTGTTATATAAAGCACTGTGTTGGGAATCTAGGATGGTTGGATGGTTAGTTTGGTCGTCATAATTAAGTGACTGCACCATTACGCACCAGCATTGCATTAGCTTATCCTGCAGCAAAACGTTCTTTACTGTATCTCCATTCATCTATAGGCGTATTCGTTTGACTTGAATGGAACATAATGCTTAAAGCCTTTTGCTCCTGTAATGCTATTCGATGGTCCACGCTAAGGATAGCGTCTCACTATTAAACAAGTGCATATTATCAAGCTAGTAATTATATCAGCCAACCAACATCTTTCTAGTATATCTAAATGATAATAAAAACTGTTGTACATAAAGAAGATTGTCGGAGTCAAGGACTGCATTTATTTCGGTTTTAATGGCGGTTTTTGTCCGAAATGCATACAACGACGACGTTGGAGCGAAATCTCAACCAGCAGTACACTTAATGCACAGCACTTTGAATCAGATCGTGACCGGCGATAATGCGATCGGAAGAGAGTACAATCTTCGCCCCAATGGTACGCTCGAGCAGATGGCAGGCCGCAATTTCCGCGTACGTAATGCCACCGACGACAAACACGAACATTGTTTTCTCTCGGAATGGCAGCAGTTGATTCAGCGTCGTCTTATGGCTGCTGGCAGCCAGCTCCTTAATGGGACGCGGTTCTGCTATACTACTCAGTGCTCGCCCGGACACTTTTAATCGCTCGAGATGTCCCAATCGGGCGTTTAGATTGTCGAAGCTTGACGCACCGAATATCATGCTGGTGAGCTGAGTGATCAGTGGAATGTAGTTCCCGTTGAATACGTAGCTGGGACACGCCTTACCGGCCCGGGCCGCCGTTCCTTCGCCCGCACCAATAAGAATATTTTCCCGCTGCCCTGCGTTACCGCTGGCCGTTGCTTCCACAGTAGTGGTGTCTGTTGGCAGCTGCTTCAGCTTGTTCGCTTCGAGTTGGAACGGCGTTTTCAATGTGGGAATAGATATTTGGGATAAAATCTTGGTTTTGCTGAGATTCGTCGTATCGGGGAAAAGCTTGGCTTGGTAGAGATTGTGAAACACTGTTAGATTACCGTACCCGAATGCATTCAGGTAACCCATCATTAACTTCGTCATGTCTTCCGGTACTAAACCAATGGTGACATGGTAGAGACACATCAATCGTAGCGTATTGTAGCGATGTGCATCGCTGCTGAGCAGCTCCATGATGTAGTTCATGATTTGCTTTCGGTTCGTGTTGGTCAGGATGCTTTCTTCGATCATCTGATGCTTCTCGAAGTTGCCGCCGATCTCCTCTACGATCGTTTCACAGAGGCGCAGATGTTTGAACAATTCCCTTTTCGCAGCCGCCACCTTTGGTAGCTTGTTCGTGACGTAGTCTTTCATTTCGTTTAGCTTCATTTCCCGCGAGTAAGCTTTTCCTTCGAGTCCGAGCGTTTTGGCCTGGGCACTAAGCATGCTGATCACTTCCGAAAAGTGCCGATACTTGTGTTCGAGATAGATTGCATCTTGGGCACCGCTCATCCGTAAACTTGATGTCTCCTGACCGCTGCCACTAGCAGCTTGCGAAGCCTCCTTTGCCGCCCAAGGGCCGTCTTCTCGTAAAACGGCCAGTTTACCCGTCTTTATCTTGTTGCTTTCTCCGTCCACCACTAGAAACCCTGAGTTTAGCGTTTGGATTTCTACCAGCAGCCCACTGTAGACGACGGACGTTAGCAGGCAGGCGGGATAATCACGATCCCGATCTATAATTAGCATCGTGGAGAATGCTGGTTCCTTTGATGGAGCCTGTGGTTCATCTGGTTTACATACCGCCGATCCCACCCTTTTGCTTGTCTCGATACGTTGCACCATTTGCAGGATTTTCTCCGCGTTTTCCCCAAGACTAAAGATGAGATGGGGTTTGCCCATCACCAGATTAAAGACTCGTACGCTCTGGGCAATCGATGCGAGCAGGGTGGTATCGTGGCGCACGAACACGTCGGCAAACACATTCGGCAGCTCCAGACTCAGGATGGAGTCATCGAGTAGCAAAAAGTCCCACTGAAAGTTGTACAGCTCAACGATCCCGTGCAGACCCTCCTCCTCTAGCAGCTGTTCGAAGCTGGCCAATACAAAGGGAAACACAAGCACGTGGTACTGCTTGGTCCGTATGTCTGGTTCCATCAGGCTGCTGGTTTGGCTCTGGTAACCACTGATCTGATCCAGCACACTCTTGAACGTGAGTAGGCTCGAAGTGATAAAGTACACGAACTGCTTCCGTTTGGGCGGTGGATTCTTGGGATCGAACTTGAAGATCTTATCAATCCCCTTCTTTCTGAAACGATCAAACGAGAAACCGGTTAAGATTGTTCATGAAATTGTCCACAAAAACGGTCATGCACCAAAACACGACTTACCGCAACCAAGAGGCCCCGCAGACATGTTCCAACGGTTTGATGAGCGCTGATTCGATTATCAAATCCTTTTCCGAGGGAATGGAGTAAAATACGTGCTGTAGCTTCTCCTGGGCGATCTGCCGGAATCCAAGCAACAGCTTTCCGGTGGGTTGAGTGGATTCCATTGCGCGGCTTGTCGTCGACGATCACCACCAGTTGAACCGCCGGGAGTCATCGAAATCGAAGTAAACTCGGCACAAGGTGACTCTGCCCAAAAAACATTCGCTGACCTCTGGCCGATTATTGCACATTTTCGAGTCATCACTTTTTTTTCGTGAGTGTGTTCTTTTAATGGAATTCGTTTTGAACGTTCGCTTTTCATTGAGAAAAAATAGAAATTGAAGAAAAGTTATCCAAATTTCTCTACAACCCGTCGGTAACAGCCATGAGTACAACCCTACAATAGCGACTGTCAAACGGCATTTGTTTACCGCGAAAAATTTTTTTGGTGAAGGAAGTGGATCGACCCAAGCTGCGGATTCCAGTCGATTAGGGGCATAATGGATAATGCATCGGGTAATTGTGGAATCGTTAGTGTTAAGAGTGGGGCTGCTTCAGCTGATCTAATATTGGATTTCTTCCTAAACACCAGATGACAGCAACGGAGCATCTCGGCGAAAAAGCCACCAACCGTACACGCGCGAGGACTTGAAAAGCGCTGTTAGCAAGATAGTCGAAACCGGTATGTCGATCCGCCGGGCGGCATTCGAGAGCAACATCCCCAGAACAACGCTGTCAACGTACCTACGATCGGCCAGCTACGCCAAGGCTAGCAAGCTCCTGCCCAACGAAGAGCAGGCACTGTACCTAGCGATGACGGACTGCTGCAAGCGCGGGTTTCCGATTCGAAGGCGCTTCGTACAGACGGCGGCCGAAGCTTTGATGCAGAAATCGGGCTCTACCCAGCAACGTATGCACCCCTTCCAGGAGAACGAGTTTGGGCGCCGCTGTTTCCTCAAGTTTGCTCGTCGATGGCTATCGGTCGATCAGGAAAAGGATCGCAAGTATCTGGGACAAATCGCGGGAGATTGGTTCCTGCACATCGAAATGTATCTTAAAGAAGCAAATCTGCTTGACATTTTGAAGCAACCAAGGAGGGTTTTCTTGTGCGATGAGTTGCGCTTTCGCGAGCGCGTTGAAATGCCGGAGAGTGTGCGAGGTTTGTTGAAGCAGATGACTATGCTGTACACGTTTACTGCGGCCGGTGAGCATTTGTCGCCTCTGCTCGTGTATCCCTTTCAACGTGACATACCGGCTGATATCGTGCAGGCCGCACCCAAGAACTGTGCCATCGTAGCGCACGAGCAGGGCCTGGTAACGCCAAAAACGTTCACCGCATACCTGGATAAGGTGGTGGACAAGTATGTGGCAGCGAACGGTATCGAGAAGCCCATTCTGCTGTTCGTAGATGAATCGAAGATAGAACTAACGCTTCATTTGCATAACTCCTGCAAGCGATTGGGCATCGTTCTGCTCGGCATAAGCGCGTCGCAGGTGTGCAAACCTACGTTCAACGTGTTTAACGACATTTGCGCTGGTTGGGTACAAGAGGTGCCACGCTTCCAGGCAGATACGGGACGCTCATTCACATTGGCCGATTGTGCTGGACTCATGCAGACCATAAACCAGCGATACATCAAGGCGGAGGTGGTAGTAAAAGACTTTGGAAACAGCCATCTGTGCCCTTGGAAAAGACCCTCGTTTGAGCCGGCGGAACGTGCAACAGCCAGCAGCGCCGTTGCGCACAGCAATACTACTCAGGAGGATTGGAACACCGAGAACGAAGTGGATGACGAAGAAATGGACTTGGAGATTGAAAATTTCCTTGAGAATGTTGACGGTTGGTCGGATGATGATTACTACGAACCTGAGGCCGAAGGTGAAGAGGCTGCCTTCGATGATCACGATTTTGTAGACGGAGACAATGATGAGTATGTAGGCGATGAGCACGAGGGGGCAAAGGTCACAGATTGGCATTCGATAAACCAATCAGCAAAAGAAGAGCAAACGTCCAAAGAAACGTCCGCGCCGATTGTACCGGAAGGCTCTAGCGCCTCTGCGGTACGCGTGAATAGTACCAAAGCTAACCCAGTCAATGGAGTGGAGAAAAAGGATGAAAAGAGTCAACATACCAGGAATCACAATGAGGCTAATGCTGGCGAGGAAGGCGGGTCCTCACAACAGCAGACGAACAATAATACGGACGACGAGGCAGATGGCCCACCAGATGATATTGATATCAGTATTAACTTCATCGATTTCAAACGTGCCATTGGCAGTGAGCTAACGGAGCGGTTCGAACGAAAACTCGAAAGCGAGAAGGGAGTAGAGCTGGCAAATCATGCCGAGAATGTACTGTTCGACATTTATCGCCAATTCCGGTGCGATATTGTTACCGACAGCGACGATGATTACGATATAGTGGAGATCGGAGACGATTGATACAATTCCCTGCCGGAGTAGGAAGTTACTCTTTAGCAGCAATGGTCACTATCTTATCGCTTTTATCGATACATTCCAGTGTCATGTCATACTATTAAGGGTATTTTTACATTTTTGCCTAAATCTTAGCCGTAGTGAAGCACAAAACCAAAAACCCATTGACCTTATTTATTTATTTTAATTATGCCCCTTGAATTTCATTTATGTAATATAAGGATCAAATTGTCATGCTTTTATGTATTCTCGAATAAAACAGATTCTTCGAGTTGCTTCGCACCGAAAGCGGTTGCTGGGTCTTATCTGTTCCGGAAAGAAATCGTCCGTTGGCCGCTTTGAATTCTTTGTGAAAAGCGGAAGCAACCCTGGAATGGTGACAGGCCTTTGTTATTGTTTTGTTGTGTCGGCCGGGACAAATCGAATCGAATCGAACCGGAGCAGGCCAACTTCCTGGGGCGCACCCGACGATATGGAAACATTTGAGGGAAAGTAAGTAGCAGACCGTTGGATGGCACCACATCGACGCAATGCTAAAAATGCTAGACAAATGTCCCGGGCTTTACTGCGGACGAACGTTTCTCGCGAATGGATCGCTGAGTGAGTGTGGCGCTTGTCTGCGGGGTTTTCGGGTCAACGAGCGGTACGTTTGCTCACCGTGCGAAAATGACCTTACATCACACGACTGGCTGTATCTTGGCTTTATGGCTTTTCTGCCGCTGCTCGTCCACTGGTTTTGTATCGATTTTAATGCTCACCTAACCAAGTAAGTTATCGTGTACGCTTCGAGTAATCGTCGTTTTAGGACAGTTCACTCATGGAAAGTGTTCGATTTGGTTTGCACAGGTTTACGAAGGGAGAGCTGATACTACACGCCAGCGCCTGCATAGAGGTTTTCCTATCTGCGTTTTTAACGATCCTGTTCACCGATCCCATCTGGGAGTTACGCATCAACTCGTGCGGCGTTCGAAAGCTGTCTGACTGGTACACGCTGTTCCACAATCCCACACCCAACTATGAGACGACACTTTATTGCACGCAGGAGGCCGTGTATCCGCTGCAGACGATGATCTTCGTGTTTTATCTTTTCTGCGTCACCTTCATGATGATCATTCGCCCTGGTTTGAACGTAAAGTTCCTACCATACCGGGGCAAGCTGGCCGTTTACTATGCGCTGTACATATTCCCCATTCTGGCGCTACTGCATGCCGTCGCCGGTGGACTTATATGTAAGACACAGGCAGCCATAAAAAACACGAACGAGAACAACCGTCGGAAAATGTTCACACATGCGATTCCGTTTCAGATTACTCATTTCCATATCTTAGCATCATGATTTCGTTGGTCTCGAATGCGTTACATTTTTCGCTTAAGCTCGATCCCACCATGAAGTCGCTGTTAGAAACATCCATCACACAGATGCGAAATGCGACCATAATACGTAAGTATCCGACCGTGTAGCCTTCGTTGCCAGCAAATTAGTATATTTGTTATATCTGCTTGTCTCTTTGGACAGTTGGACACTGGGTGCTGCTTGCCTACGGTATTGTGTCGATTCCGTACGATATATCGTACTTTTCATTGCTGCTCGTACCGGTGCCTGCGTTGTTTTACATCTTCACTGCGAAATACACTCATCCGGATAATTTTAAGTAGCCATAATCATGGTCGGTCGATCGAATTGGCAAATCTGCCTAGATGTTATAAAGTTTTTTGCGAGATTAGCGTGTATGAATAAACTCCAAGCAGGCGGTACTAGCTGTCTGTCGAACTGAAAACCTAGAGTATCGCAAAATTGCCGGAAAAGTAGCCCACTATCTAAAACCGCTGTCATTTGCAGTCTAATTGTCATCCATTTATAGAAAAAAAAAACGATTGCAACT
>NC_064874.1:28481902-28509402 GCF_943734745.1 Anopheles darlingi | reverse complement strand
GGCATGCACAGAAGAGCACACGAAGGCGGAAGGCGGATTGCGCCCAGAAACGGCGCGAGCAGCATAGACAAACACAGAGGACCACACAGCGACGACACACAGAGGTTCAGAGGCGAAGCGATCACGATCGCGATTTGCGAAAGAGAAAAAAGAGAAAGAAAGAAAGAAAGAACGATTGGAGGATGGCCCCCGTTGTAAGATGCTGTGTGTACTACGAAATCTCCGGCCTAAAACAAACGATAATGTTGTTTTGCGCAGCGCAATATAGAACGACGAATTGGAGAACAGAACAGAAAAACAGGGAACAGCGAATGGTTCGTAGAGCAAGCTAGAGGAGAGGTTGACCGGTCGGTCGGTTGCATCGAACGACCGATGGCGCTACTACACAGCATGATCTCCGTGCCACGATCATGCCACAGCGAGAGTGCAGACAAACGGGAAAGGGATATGGAATATAACCGGGGCGGAATGAGTGGCCAATAAATACTGATCACCGGAATAAGTCTCGAAACGATTCGTAGTGATACGAAAGTAGCAGTAGACAAAGAGATTTTGCCCGCGCGACAAGTACACAGATCAATAGCAGATCTTTCGACCGAGAAGATGATACAACTGACGACCAAGAGAAGATCGCGAACCTTTGCAAAACACATTCGCAATGAAATTTAAGCCAACCGGAAATTGCCATAATCCTGAATCCTATTGTCATTATTTCGTCAGGATAAACAACGAGAATGGAAGGATCATAAGAGATCTAAAGCAAACAAGAACCATTCGAGCGAGGCTACAGAAACGAACTAAGAGAGATACAGATATAGAGAGAGAGAGTGAGATAGAAAGAGAGAAAAGACCGGGAATTTGGTAGACCCTGGTTTTACCTGGGCTCTAAATAAATGGAATAAGCGAACTGGATACTCACATTCGCGACGAAGATCTTCGTATGCAACGGTCCTTGAATGCCCAAACCTTCCAAGAACTTGACGCTCAGACCGTACGTATTGTAATCCTGCGGAAAGTCATTTCCACCACCAATTCCTGCACCACTACCACCGCTTCCTACTCCAACATTTCCACCACCAACTCCACCAATGCCACCGAGGTTTCCACCGCTGAGAACGCCGACGCCACCTAGGCCGCTGCCACCGATAATACCGCCACTACCCCCAGAACCGCCGCCGACGCCACCTCCTCCAATACCACCACCGCCGCCACTGTTGCCACCACCATGCAACGGTCCAGACCTAGAACGGAAACGTATGACATAGAAGAGAGAAAGAGAGAGACACACACACACACATCCGCCATCCCAACCGGAGAGAGGAAAAGAGAAAGAAAAATAACGATTTTATCATCGAACGGACACACCATACTCTAGACACACTAGCGACAAACAGAAACTACAGAGTTCATGAGGTGTATTCTGTGAGGAGGAAGGGGGGAAGCAGGGTATTGGCTATGGCATACTTGGATGCAAGATCACCTATAACTTTACAACAGACTGTTGCTCTCCGACTGCCGGCCATAGACAAAAGTAGCCAAGTTTGCTTGAAGAACGAAACACGAAAGCTTGCTAAAATCAACAAAGTAAACCAATGGAAATTCTCTTAACGGGGATATGCTTCCCAGACTGTAAACCGGTAGTGAATCGTGCAGTCGGATTTGTGAATTCTGATTAGGGAACATTTACAGCCGATCTTAGGATAATGAGATAATTGGTTGTAGGAATGCAAACAGCAGAGTCGTCGACCCTATTCGGGACATGATTCCAGTTGTAATCTTCGCCGCTAACGGTGTTAATTTGTGAAAAAGTTATATGAATGGTAGTGCAAAAAAGCGGAGCATCGATCTTGGATACAGAAAACGGAAAATAAATCAAGTAAAATCGATCGGTGACCTGGTCTGCGATTTGATTAAATCAACCGAACACTGGAAAGGTCCATGCGGAGAAAAGGGGTTATAAGTGGAGCAGTGGAGCGTCGTACAGAATGTGGAGAACAGGATAGATAGGAAAATGATAAATTCACCGATATCGGGTAACACTAACATTCGATCGTCATCGCGATCCCGGCGCCGGTTGTCGTTTTCGGGACCACGGAAGGACTTGGGTACCACCCGGCCAAACTTATCCCGCTCGTTGCCATAATCCTCCTTGATGACCAGATTGCGTCCGTTAATATCGTATCGGTTCATCTTCTCGAGCGCCATTTGGACATGTTCCGGCTTTTCAAATTCAACGATTCCGCAGCCTCTCGGTTTACTGTTCTCATCGTGGAAAAGCTCTACGAAAGAAACATCGCCGACCTCCTTGCGGAAAAGATCTTTCAAATCCTGCCACCGATACTCATACGGCACGTTCGATACGTAGATCCGCCGGCAATCGCTCCGTTCGCGATCGCGGCTACGGTCGCGATCGTTGCTGAAGCGGGACCCGGCTCCGCTACGCCTGTCACCGCGGCGCGACCGGTCCCGGTTGTTTTGATCGCTATCGTTATCCATGCTGCGTAGTAGCAGCTTGCCGCCAACGTACTACCCACCAACAAGCGGAAGGCGGAAACCCCAGCAATCAACGCCGTATGAAAACACTGAGTCACCACCTAAGCACCGCGACACCCGACGTAGTGATAACGACGACGACGACGACGATGATGAGAATCGAAACACACGAAACCACACGCTAAAACGGTAACAGAGAAATGACCAACAGATATTAGTAGACTATCAGCAAGGAGCCCGAGATCCCGATCCCGCAAAAAAGCCCGCATTCGAGAGTCAGCGGAAAAAATGATCCGCCCAAAACGAACTAGAATGCATCAAACATGGCGGCAGAAAAAGGAACCGCATCCTGCGTTGTCGATGGTTTTTTGCATTTTTTTCTTTTCATTTTGCGCGGCAGCGCTTTGCCAATGATGCGTGCGGTGGTCGGGGGAGAACTTTGTAATACCTTACGATTTGGAGCGATCAAGAAGCACCGTCTGTGACACTCGACGGTAGGATAATTAAGAGCAATCAAGGATTTCACTTTTCACAGCACAAAACTGGGCACTTTGGAACGCGAACTCCTGTAAAATTCGCCAAACAAATCGCAAAAACCGCGCAGTAACCTCTTCGGGTGAAGCGAAAAAATGGACGCCGAGCAGGTAAAACAGATTTGACGTTTGCCGTCAGGACTGAAAGCGCAAATAAAAAGTATTCGTAGCAGATTCAAGCGAGAGCTGCACAGTGCCTACCAAATGCGGCATTTTTCTTGTTCATTTATGACCAATTGCTTAAATTAACAGTGGTTAATTAAATTAAAGTCTGGCAATTTTATAAATTAATTAACAGCTATTTGAAATATAGAAACTTTACGCAGTAACAAGAACACGACTGAACCGAAGGCAGGACCATTTAGGTACCCCCCGGTGAGTTGTTTATTTTGGCCCGGTTCCTGCTGTCAAAGTAAAAACCCCAAAAGACCGACGAAAAAGGAAAAGGCGCCTCGTTGAAATAGTGTAAAATAGCAGTAAGGATGTTGCAGAATATGTTCCGGTTAGCGCACAGCAAGCATAAGCTGTTGTGTCGATACTATGTGCGAAAAGCAAGGAACCCGGGTATTGATCGGCGGGCCGCGTTGCTGCAGGACGACGCCCACCCGGAGCAGGAGCTGGAGCAACTGGAAGCAGGCGAACCTACTTTCAATGAAATGCACAAGAGCTACAAGCAATATCAACACGAACAGGCACAATATCGTGACCGGCTGCAGACCTGGATCGTGGGAAACAAATATTTCAAAACCAAACAACTAAACTTCCTGACCTGGACCGAAAAGGAGCAGATCCGCTATCTACACCTGCACGACACGGAAGAATGGACCATCGACAAACTGACCGAAAGCTTCCCGGCTGATCGCTACACGATTGCGAAGATAGTGAAAACCAAATGGCAACCGAAGGACGAAGCACGCATCGAGCGACACGATGCTGTTGTCAAGGAAAACTGGGAAATGTTACGCAGTGGTCGCATCAAACATCTCGATCCCGGATTCGCACAACATTTAGGCAAGTTTGTTCAACGAAACGTTACTGAAGGAAATCCTCCTCGAGCACAGCAGAAACGGGTACAGGAGTTGCGGCCACTAGCGGAGGGAGAATTTAGTGCAATCGTATCTAGCTGTAAAAAGTACAAGTCAGAAACGAAGAATGTTGACCGTTTGCCATTACTAAGTAATCCTAGATCTGAAGAGCAGGAGGAGGAAGAGGAAAACAATGATTATCAGAAGCTAGATCCACGAGCTCCAAAGCAAGACATGTTCATAATGGGCAAAGTTAAAGATACACGGCACCTAACGTTGGCCGAGATGAAGAGAAGTAGTGGGGAGATTGAATCAGATTCCGATCGTGGGGGGATCGTTAATATCTCGCGGCTCAAACTAGGAACAGATGTTTTAGATGAACTGGAAAAAATGTACGATCCACCAGATAAGGCAGTAACGGCATCGCTCGACGGACACGGCAACGCAAGCGAGGCCGACATAAAGGAGTTTATAAAAATCCCAAAAAAACTTTACAAAAAAGGTGCCACTTATCAGGTGGACGATTGTTTTTACGACGATGATGGTGAGTTCCTGTATCGAGTGCCCGGTATGAATGGGCATAATCGAAAATACAATAAATAAATGAATTGAAAATTAAATGATCCGGGTTGGAGGTATTCACTAAATCGAAAAAACGCAAATTTGATTAAGATCATCCATCTCGCGCCAAAAACTCAACCAACTAACGGACCCAAGGAGGGAATACTTAATGACACAAGCGACAAGAAGGATCGACCGTAGTATTTGCAACATCCGCAAAGCGGAATTCCGCAATTGTGAATTTTGTACGGTTGGTTGATTGGTTGGCGATGGTAGATTGTAACTGCCATTCCGGATTTTCTGGTTTGCGTTATGTACAATCCATTCACGTACCATTTTTACGCACTCATGTAAACGGCAGATGTGCGCGGAAGGAGAACGAATTTGTTAGTACCAATTATGATTGTTGTGTCTTTGTTCGCGATTGTAATCTTGCCCGAAAGAATGTTAATAAAAGTAATCAAGATGTTTTCCTGCTCCAGGTCAAGCCCAGCCAAACCAAGCCAAGATTCACCAAGATGAGCATCTTTGTGCGTAATGGTTGGTTGGCACCAATTAATGCTGGGTCTTTGATGGCGATTATACATCCTGTCCGTAAGGATGTTAATCAAAGTAGTCAAAATTATTTCCTGGGCTAATGCTGAATATAGTCCAAGCCTACTCTAAACTTTATTGACCACGATCCGGTACTACGGATGCACGGATGAACCAAGAACGGTGCTGACGAGACGCACATACCTTATCGTTATTGTTTTTTTGTTTTTACTGTACTCCAAGATTTGTCCGTCAGCAGTAATGTGTGCGCTGGTTGCTTTGTTAATGTTTTAATCATCACTCAAAAAATGATAAGCATTTCATCTATATATATAAAAATGAATGTGTCTGTCCGGATGTCCGGTATAGACTCCGAAACTACTGGACCGATTGTCTCCAAATTTGGTATGTGGGGGTTTTTGGGGCCGGTGAGTGCTATAGGCATGGTTAGAAACCCCCCGCTACCTTCCTTCATGCCCTTCCCTAACACTTGATTGTTAAAAACATTCATTACTCCGCAAGTTATGAACCGAATACCATTAAAACTTGCAAAATTGTTGATGGTCATCTGAGAAACTATGGGACAAAATTTGGTCTACATCGGATGAGGGGAAAGGGGAGCTTCCATACAACCCCAATCCTTAAAATACGTCCTAGGGCAATATGGGTATCGTTTCTTAGGTTTTGATGGTCTCTAAATCGATTGGATTCACTTAATACTCTTTTACTTGCTTCTTTCACCTATCCACCATCACCACCCTCCATTCCGTACATCTTGCAGAGCAGAGTGAGGGGTGGGAAGGTTAGATAGTTGCGTTTAATTCATGAATAATAATTTAAAAAATGAGACCAATAGATGTTAAGGAAAAGAACGAGAGAGAGAGAGAGAGAAAGAGAGAGAGAGAGAGAGAGAGAGAGAGAGAGAGAGAGAGAGAGAGAGAGAGAGAGAGAGAGGGAGCCCGGCTAGGGTGGAATGATAACCATGGGACCGGCAATGCTGCAAATCGTTACCATTTTTTATTGGTGTGTCTATTGTTGGTTTAAATTTTCTTAACAATTTCTTAAGTTTAGTTAAGTCATGAGTTAATTAAGAAGTTGCTTTAATTTTCACAAATCAATTTACATGAAACAATAACAAAAACTTATTCAGTTGTGAAATATTTGAATTGATCAAGAATTATATTAATTTTCGTCTATTGATTTACGTGCCTCTTATCATTGACAATTTTCAACGTATCGGATTATGAATGGTAAACGTTCGGAATTGCATGCACAAACATATAAAGCAGCAGTAACCGAATAGTAATAGAAAGCAATACCAACATATCCTGTCTATCAAGAACAACTTGCGATTGGAATGATCACCGAGAATGTCCGAGAGAAAAGAAAGACCCTCGATCTGATCGATCGACGTTTGAGTTAATTTGAAGTGCGGTGCTTTTAGTTATGATCTACCATGTGACTATTTAAATCATCGTAAGCTGAATACCGGGGAAAAATGGATCAAGTGTGTCGTATTGTAATGCCGTTAAATACACAGCATTTGAACTTAACGAGCTATGTGCAAGCCGAATACTAAAGTCAAACTACAAGCCGAATACTAAAGTTTTTAAAAATACTTGGGAAAATATAATTCGTTGTTCCAAATGACGTCATTTAGCCCGAAAGGCAAAGCCTTAAAACTCAAACATCATGTTAACTTTCCAGCTCATATTTACAAGCACGTCGCATCTCTATTTCCAACATCACTAACGGACCTAGCTATTGATTTGGTTCATTGATAAATCGAATACTACCAAATTATGGAATAGATAAAATTATATCTACTAAAATTTTAAAGTTCCTGTTTACGATAAACCCACGACCGATCAAAGACAGTACGAAGTCTGTCGGGGCAGCTAGTTCGTTCATAATGCACGCGTCGCGTCTGGGTGTCACGCGTCTCGGCGCACGCCGGCTAGCCTAAAAGTGATAACAATAATCCACTTTTCCTTTCTTCGCTGGCAGTGTTAATTACGTTTTTGCTGCTGCTCTCCTTTGGGGGTTCTGTTGTCCGTAGGTTTTCTGGTGGTAAAGGTTATGGCAGCGTCTTAAGGCGAGCATCACGTGATATGACACGGGCCAGTACCGGCACAAGACATCGTCAATCTCAACTCTTGCTCAAGAGTCTCATGTCGGGTTATCTCCTAAGACTAATCAAATGCTAGTCATATCTATAAATCAAATATAAGATGAAGTATGTGACAACTTTCATAAATAGAGAATCTTTTGGTCGACCTTAATATAGTATGCTTCTCGTTTGCTTAGGTATGTAAGCCATAATCTGTTCCGTAGGCAGCGTTACAGTTATTATAAACCTCTTATATCTATATTTAGGCAATTTAACCATCGTTATTCTTTGTTCGACTTTAATTTGTCTGTTTCGCGTTATAAATATTCTCTCTTGTTAACCTACGCCACGTCTAGTTCTAGTTCTTAAGTTTGCGTCTAGTTTTTAAGATTCTGTGTTTAGGTCTCTTGTTAGGCCACACACTTTTCTATTAAACGAATAAACGAATAACTATTTTAGACATGACTGTAAGACATTTTTCATTGATAAGACAATATTATGATAAGCCATTCCTATCTGGAACACAGCTTCCATGGCCCGAGAAACCCACCGCCAAATTCCAAACGGTATAAAAAAACGGTTTTAACACACATTCGCAATGATTGTTTTATCTTGTCTATATGTGCTATTTTCTTAGCCCCAAGGCAAATTATTTGATTTATAGGCGGCTTTTGGTTTTGAACTGCAAGAAAAGCAACCGATGATTTGCATCGAATAACTCCCTGTTGTCTATCTATTCTTATTTTACGTGATCACAATCCTTGTGCTAATGATGAGTTAGTATAAATCAGTGGCGATCAACATGCGACCCGCAAATTTGCTTAATTAGTCGTCCATCAAACAACTTATGAATTTAATTCCATCAAGCTGAAAAAATTGGAGATATTTTTTTGAGAATTAACACAAAAAGTAAAGTAGAAAGTAGTGAGAAGCAAAAATTAAAAATTTATAAAATATAGCAGTGAGAAAAAATTGTGATGCCCGCGCCTTTACCGAAAAACTTGAACTTGCCACGCTGACTTGGACACCACTGGTCTGGATTTTGAGCAACGTTCTTGAGATGCGCTGCTACATTTTTTACGAGCGTGCGCAATTTTTCTTGCATTGGTTTCATTTGTTATGCTGCCTTGGATTTTTTCATGTTATTTAAAGCGTCTATTTATTTGTCGGCTGATAATCAGGTTTAAATAAGCGACGGCATCTAGAAGTTTTGATGCGAAGGCTCCAGGAACACCACGACGAACGAAGCCTGCACGACGATCCAGCAAGACGATGATTGGAAAAATTTGACGATCGCCGTCCGATATGCCAGTAGCGGACCGTGGTATGAGTTTTGGAAGGACTCTCGCTTTAGTCCGCCAAGAGCACCACGTAGGATCGGTAGTACAGCATCACTGCCTGAGCTGAACCAACAGAACCGAAAAACCAACAGTGTACGGGAGCAGACTGAACTGGTGGAAACGGAACTCTGATCGTTGTAGTGTGGTTGCATTTGTGCCAGTGATTAAACGGGATTTGCTGGATTATCGGACTGCAAGCTGGAAATAATCGGACTGCAAGCTGGAGATCAAAACTGATTTTTGCCACGTTGGCCGGTGCGTAACTGTATCAGTAGATCAGTATTTTTATAAAGTGATTCAGTGGTTCAAAGTAGAGAAGATTCGAAGGGATATACTACCAATTGCGCTCAGTTCTGAGGGTCATTGACATTGATCCTTGGATGGACAAAGGGTGTGTCCACCGATTTTTGTTTTACCGTTACCTAGTGTTCGAGTACTGATAGTCTTGTGAGGACTTGTGATGAAGTAGTATTTTGATGAGCAATTATTCGACCACCATATATTTTGAACATAACAAATAAGAGGACTGCTAATGATAAGTGTTTCGTTCGGTACAGCTTTTTGTGTGTAAGAAACGTTAAAGTGTTCCATCCATCGTTAACGATCTTTGCCGAACAAGATGGGACGGGGACTGCTTGTCAATAGCGCATTGGCTAGCGATGGCTACCATCTCATGCCACCTGCAGTAGCGGACGATTCCAACCCTGTGACACTGTTTTGGCAAAACTTAACCGTTACACCACACCAGAAGGCTCATTGCCGTCCGCAACCGGTGCTGAATGATATCAGCGGAACGCTGCAACCGGGGACACTGGTCGCACTGATGGGACCGAGTGGTGCTGGCAAAACTACACTCATGTCTACCCTGGCCTACCGGAAATGTGGTATGACCACACTTGGCACCTTCGCGCCGCACCGGATGAGATGAACTGAATTGTTTTGGTGTTTCTTTTGTGCTTGCAGATAAGATGACTATCACGGGTGATGTGCGCGTGAACGGATGCCCTCTCGGCCCTTACATGTACAACATCAGTGGCTACATTTATCAGGACGAGCTATTGCCGGAATCGATCACGGTGCGCGAGCATCTGGAGCTGATGGCTAACCTGAAGCTTGGCAAACAAGTGCCAACCGACGAGAAGCGGACGATGATCGCGGAGATACTGTCGATGACGGGGCTGGAGAAGTGTGCTGGCACACGGTTGGTCGGTGGTGCCGGAATCGGCAAAACGTTGTCCGGGGGTGAGAAAAAGCGGCTCGCCTTTGGCGTCGAAATGCTATCCCGGCCCCGCTTTCTGTTCTGCGATGAGCCGACGACGGGCTTAGACTCGTACAGTGCACGGCAGTTGGTGGCCATGATGAAGGGCTTGACACGCCGCGGTACGACCGTCCTGTGCAGTATCCACCAACCAGCCGAGGATCTGTTTCGGGAGTTCGATAGTGTCATTCTGCTAACCGGTGGGCGCACCGGGTTCATTGGTGCACCACAGGAGGCGGTCGAGTTTTTCCGCATGCAGGGGCTCGAGTGTGACGCAGGCTACAATACGGCCGATTTTCTGGTCAAAGCGCTCGCGACGTCGGTGCCGACAAAGGGAAATAGTTTCACAACCGGTGCACTGTACCCAAACACGATCTGCAATTGCTACGAGGCGAGTGAGGCCGCCCAGCGCCAGGAAGCGCTGATCAGTGCCGAACAGTATCGGACCGCCACGGGGCGGCAGAACAGTCTGCTACTCAAGCAGCTCGCCACGGACGGTAACCGGTGCTGGTTCTACACACTGCTCTGGCTGGTGTACAGGAACCTGCTCCAATCACACCGCAATCCGAAGCTACAGTATTTCAAAGTCATCCAGCGCGTCGTAAGTGATCATTTGTTATTGCTAGAAGGCGTGCGCCATACCTTATTTTGATTGATTTCTTTTGCATTTTTGTGCTATGGGATGGTTAGCTTTTCGAAACAAACTTATTGGTCGCCTGATAAGAACATTTCGAATGAAGCTGCATCCAAGCTACACAAGCAATCATTTTTTCCTCATTAATTGTTGCGACCGCATAACCTAGGAGCTTGATTGGAGTGCCTCCAGGTCAGTGTTGTTATCAATCGAATGATTGGTGATAGCTACCGATGGTTCAATTCGAAATGAATGGCCTTCGGCTGTAATGGCAGCTGGTCAGCGGTTTTATAAATGCACGGCGATAGGCTCACGATCTCGTCGAGCGCAACCTGATCTTCTAATCTTGTTCATCCTCGAATATTTTTCAGGCGATAGCGTTGCTAGTCGGGCTTTGTTTCTCGGATGCCATCGAGATGACGCAGAAGGGTATACAGGCGATGCAGGGAATCATATTTTTGATCGTCTCCGAGAACACGTTCCTACCGATGTATGCCGCACTCTCGCATTTCCCCGAAAGCTTTCCACTGTTTCAGCGAGAGAAAAAGGCCAATCTCTACAGCACGACCCAGTTCTACCTAGCTCACATCCTATCGATGGTACTGACCCACTGCCAATGGCACTGAACCAGTTTAACATCCTTATTTACCTCGTATATGCTTCCTTTGTAGAGCCCTTTCGTCCTGCTGGAAACGTGCGCGTTCATACTGATCGTGTACTTCCTGGCGAACCTAAGACCGACGCTGTTGGGACTGTTGGTTACGGTGGTAGTCTCAGTGCTTGTCATGAACGTTTCCATCGCCTGCGGGTGCTTCTTTTCCACGCTGTTTCCCTCGATCGCTTCCGCAATGTCGTATTTGGTGCCGTTTGACTATATACTCATGATCACCTCGGGGATATTTATTAAAATCTGGTAAGTAAGGGGCAGATTGAATTCGCCACGCCATGATTGTGATTTGTAATGTTCTTTCGATGGTCTTAGGTCGATGCCGACGTATCTTAGATGGATGCCGTTCATATCATGGATGATGTTTGCCAGTGAAGCCATTTCCATCGCTCAATGGGACGGAGTAAAGAGCATTGGTAGGAGTTACCTGAACACCTAGTTGAACCGAAGATCGGTAATTATGGTTTTAACATTTACTTTTCTTTCCTTTTTCAGAATGTTCCAACATCATTCCTAGTGTATGTCTGCACAACGGTGAACAGGTACTGGAACAGTATTCCTTCAGCAGCACCCATCTGCGGACGGATTTTTTGGCACTAGTGGGCCAGTACTTTATCTACCACACGCTTGCACTGCTGTGTTTGGCTAAGCGAGTGTCTTCCACCTAACAGAGTAAAACACTTTGTCGAGCATACGGCACTTGGATATTAGAAAATTTCAGCTATACCCTATTGATAGACTTACTGTGCAGGCTAAACCGTGAGCCGTACCCCCTAAGGGATCGTTTAATATAGATACTTAACCAAACAACAGAGGTGCGCACGAAGCGAATAATTGCCAAACGACTACCTTAGTTTTCGCTGCTCTAAAACTTAATGCTACTATAATTAAGCTGTAATTTAATAAACAACGGCCGTTTCTCAGTCGCGTTCAAATCGAAAAAATGCTCAACTCTTATCATCTTTGTTTTTGTTAGAATAGCCACTGTAACCCCAATTCACTATTTTTTATAACCCTTTAGTGAATTTAGTGAATGCATATCAACGGCAGACAGCAGGGGAGGTCGAGTAGCGCTCGCGACGAGATTAGCGAAGCATGGCCAGGCACGTGGCAGCATAGACGTCGGCATTCTCTGTGCGTATCAGTGTTTTTTTCCTCTTGATTGATTCAATGGTACATATGCTGATTGCCAGTGGTACAAAAGCCGTGGCCTTTGCCTGTGGCCGTCTGTTCTTTCATTTACAATTGATTTTCGATCATTCTGGCCGGGATCAAAGATTCAGCAAAAAAAAAAAAAAACCATCGTTCTCGCAAAAATCCGATTGGTTGTCTGATTAGTCCACTAAATCAAGCGATAGTCATTATTGTAAGCGTAGCAACGAGTTGATGATGATGAAACTCCTTATCCCCAGAAAATAAAAATTGATTATAATGATGAGCTGCATTCGTATGTACAATGATGAGCTGACAAGCAAGACAAGAAAGGACCCTTTCCTCACTCACCTTTCCACTTACCTCCTTCAACCACAGGTCACCCATGTTGCACAGGCCGCTGCGGCAGCTTCCTTCCACCGCTAAGTCGCATACCGAGACACACTTCTTAGCACCTATCTGCCGTAAGCTTTAAAATGGGGAGCCCAAGACCGAGAGCACCGTTCCGGTGTAAACAGGAACCCGAGAACACGAATCTTCAGCGAACTTGTTGAAGTTACGAAAAGAAGAAACGGTTGGATTTGTCGTCCCGATAATTTAGAATTTTGATGAAATTCTCACGCCGAACGCACTGTCCAAAAGCTCAAAAAGCTCTACAACTCCAAACCACCTAGATGGCACTGATGGAAGGAAAACGGGGGTTGGGTTAGCAATTCATTTTCACATTTTCCCTTAATGCACCTTTCTTTATCAAGTATCCTGTGAAGTTTTCTCATCAATTGAAGCAAAAATGATAGGATATAGATTTTCAAAAATCCTAACGCATGCCTTACTTTTCACGCGAATAATGAGGCCACAGCTTGTGTCAAGATCCAGACCTACAGTCTAGCAAGGACGAGTACTCGTACCAGCTCGTTAGGGATGCCGACGTTAGGAACTATTCAGGAGCCAAAATAGGGTAGGATCTATCTATCTCGGTTGGTTTAGCGTTCCGATACTTAATAGCTTGGAGCCGAGAAACGGGCAGCTACAACACGCGACTTATAACAACATCTTCTCTTCTCTGAAGAGAGCAAGGTCTTGGTCTGATCTCATCAGAGATATTAAGGAAGTAAGTCAACACACGATTTAGTGTACAAAAACTTACTCAAATAAAACTAAATATAACTAGACAGTGTCTCATAAAACTAGACAACCAAACCGATTCGAAACCGATGGAATAATTTGTCACCCAATCACTTTTTGTTCGATTTGATTTCGCTCCATCGTTCATTCGCTTGACAGAGCGTAACCAGCTCAGCCGGGCTGTTATCAGTTTTTAATTACCTCGTCGCTCGCTTAGCGCGGTGACTCTCAGCAGTGCCGGTTCAACCGTTGAGTGACGATCGTGCCACTATCGATGTGGCTCTTCTATTTGATTCGCCAACACAGCATCGCGATACGCTAGACTTGCGCGGTAACGCTAGTGAAGAACCGGCAGTTTGGTTTGCTACTTCCTGACGACGAATACCTCTCCCCGGAACAATTGGTGGCCGATGTTGTCAGTGATGGATCCGTTGGTGAACAGTACCGGAGCAGGCAGTAGTAGTGACTATCGTAAGAAGCGCATCAAGAATGTGCAGAAGCTGGAGCTGGTGCGTCTGATGAAGGCCAACTTTCTGTTTATCCGTGGTAAGCACGCGGTGGCAAGATGTGAAAAGAGCCGAGCGGACATTTGGCAGATGATCACCGCGCGGCTAAACAGCCTCGGACCGCCGGTACAGTCAGCGGAAGCGTGGCAAAGGGTAAGCTGCTCGTAACGGCATTTTAAAAAGCAATCTCAGAGAGTGTAACGTGCATACCTGTGATCCCTTTGTCTAGCGTTGGAACGATATGCGATCGGCTACGAAGAGTAAGATGACCAAGATACAGAGTTACGTGCGGGATCATGGCGAAAACTGTCCCTACCGGTTGAACCTGGTCGAGCGCCTCATTTGGGATACTTTCTGTGTGAAACCGGAGGAATACATGAAGGATTTAAACATGAAACTGTGGCGTGAGAAGCAACAGCTCGAAAGCAATGCGTTTGTGCCTCTCTACCATGATGGAGTGATCGAGTCCGGGGCGACGGTGGATGAAATGAATGCGTCGGTTTCCCAGTCGTGCAACAATGAAGCAGTCGCAGCTAGTGAAGAGCCCAACCGTGGAAACAATAGGGATGGCTATTTGTTCGGTACCACGGGAGGATCACTCGATTCCTATCCCTGTGTATCGTCGTATCAAAGCTACGGTACCGCGAGTGACATCGTTGGAGAACCTCGGGGTCCCGATCTCTATTCCGAACACAGGCAGTCTGTCAGTTTTTCTCCTGCTCTAGCCCACTGCCCACCAAATGCCAAATCAAGAGATGAACAAACTATGGCCGAGAGACCTGCAGAACAGCCAAAGGCTTGGAATCTTAATCGCCCAGTGCTCGATATGCCACCAGATACGCATGACGAGCTGTCGAAGGTAGGGAATGGTTTAGAAAATTTGACTTAAAATATTCATTACATTCATTCAATTCATCCTCTCATACAGGTGTCGGCTGCGCCGGATAGTACGGCAGGTGAACAGGTGTACCGGGACATCAATAAACTGTTCGATTTAATTCTTAAGCAGAACGATGAAATTCTGAGCTTATTACGTCAATCCTCATGACGTTTCCATCATTCTGCTCCTGGGAGGATGCTGCACTTACTACTGTACAACTTTTCATCTTGTCAGAAAGGTCCCGGAATGATGGTTTAGCAATAGTACCCGTAATAAGAATAACCTGATTATTGTTATTGTCTTAGCTCGCCGTAATTCCTTTCTCAAGTAAGCCAGATTAGAAGGTCAACTTCGAAATCATTACAATGTATACATAGTATTTTAATAAATCCTTTCGGGTGTTTATTGGTTGCAATGTCAGCCTTCAAGTATGATGAATGAATCACAGTCGAACGGAACAAACAGCTCCTATCAATCAGCAGATGCGGTTCGGTGCGGGATGGGTAAACACAGGATTCAAACGAAGCCTTAAGCAACCCCTCACTTCGCAGCTGATTGAGCAAAGTAATTGCAGCTCTCGAGCCGAAAATAGGCCTGCCTGTTCGGGGCGGACTAGAGACGCGAGTTATCAAAACATCGGAATCGCAGCAGCCCTTGAATGCCGGAAGCTAAGGCGGTTATGCGTGAAGGCAGCCAACGTCGATTTTGCTTCGGACGCATCCTAGCAGGCCGTTGCCGAATGTTCGTTTGGAATGTCGCCTACTCTTCCTACGCCAGCTTCCTGTTGGGATGATTAAAGTATTAGTCAATCTTCATTGCTGTTAAACATGTCCCGGTCCCCGGCCGTTTGCTGGTTACTTCCGATGCCTCGGATCGATAGTGCTGCAATGGCCGATGAACGCGATTAATCAGCATTCGATTGGCGAAAGCGAAGTGGAAAGTTTAAATGAACCATGCCTTCGATTCGCATAATAACGGCTGCTTTCGACTGATGGCTGTTGCTAATAACCGATGCTCGATCGATTATGGCGCTCCTGGGCATCGTATACTCCGAGGCGTTCGTGTTTGGTATGCTTCATTTCAAATTCCCATTTTTTCCAATCACACATTCTATAGGTAAAAGATCAAAACTTCAAGAGAAGAATCCTCTTGAGGTACTCGGTTCGATTTATTGTAACACTGCGCGTCCATGGCCAGGGAACGGACGGCACATTGTGCAATTATCAATGTGGCCCAGCTACTATCAGTGCCGTGCCAGGGAAGCATGTCGCAGGCACTCCAGGCCCCATTTATCGGTCAGTCGATCGGTAGCTTCAGTCGGGAGTACTAGTACTCACGGTCCGGTCCTGGTGTTCCAAGATGAGCTGGCGTTCCAATCTACCGGATCCGTACCAACACGCCGACGTGTACTCTTCGCCATCGGCAGTGGATACGCTGGATGGGCAAAGCGTACGGTCCCTGCCAAGTACGGATCATTCTTACTCAACAGGAAACACTCCCGTGTACGCCATTGGGGGCAGTAGCAGCAGCAATAGTTGCTGTACGAGTCCCACGGGCTTCGACAGTAGTTACGGCGAACCGATCGCGACCTCCTCGATGGACATTCAGCTGCTGAACGATGAGCAGGAGCAGGCATTTCTGGGTGATCTTTGCGACAGTGTCGGTGAAGCGACTCCGCTGTCCACCTTTAGCTACATCAGTGAGTACATTTGCTCCAATAATATTGACATCTGGCCCGGTGAGGTGCCGAGTGCTGTGACGGCGGGCTGTGGTGTGACGGCCCCGCAAGAACCCCCGATAATGGCAAGTGTGCAGGTAAAGAGAGCGAGGATCGCTTGAGTGTTGCGGTAGTGCTTGATGTGGATTTTCCCATTTCCACTTTGACAGGCTGGTCACGCGGGGACGGGTGGATGCGTCCATCAGCAGCTGTTTGTGCGGTGCAAGCGGGTGCTGGAGTTGATCGTGGCCCGGAATGAGCAAATCATATCGATACTTCGACAGAAACAACGACCACCGAACGGTGTCCAATGATGGGTTGCGGTTTTGCGATTCACGATCCGAATTCTACATAATAAACTACATAATAATATAGTTACTCATGAAAAAGCAATGTCTCTTCACTCACCAGGACCACGATCAGCAACAAAATGGCGATCCGATGGATCAGCGATGCGTAATTCCGTGCTGTGTGCTGATAGAGCTGGCTAGCGTTGCGGAATTTCAACTTATCAGCAGCAACGTTCGTCAGAATGGATCCCATAAATCAGTCTTGCGCGAAGGTATGGTGGTCCGTTCATCGTTCAGGATCATGCCCCCTGCTTTGTTTCCGTCTGATTCTTGGCTTACGACTTTCGAACTTCGGTTAGCTCTCGCCGTTCCCCCGCCTAGTGTGTAGGTCAGTGTGCGATCAACAGCTACAAACGAGAAAAGAAAGCCGAAATTGTGTTAAGTGGCACAATCGGGTGCACTGATAATGGGTTTCAAATTAATAAGTGCGGCGTTCCTGGTCCTTTGCAACACGATTTATTTACACGTCCCCTCCCCACCGGTACTTGATTAGTAGTCGGTTAATAATGTTGCAGCTGAACTATCGACCTCTAGCCGACGACAAATTTTCAATATTCTCACCAAAAACCCCGTGCCGCGCTTCCGTTTGTAGTGCTATCGCTGCTCCGCTGTTAGTAGATGCCGCGCCGGCAGCACGACACACAGCTGTGGCGTCTTTGAAGTGTTGGGACGCCGCCGAGATAGTGGCTGTACGGGAGTCAAATCGGTATTCAATCAGGTCATCACTATGTCGTTTCATTAATTAAAGAAAAAGAATCTCTTTTTGTTCGTCTGGCCGACTTTCACCTATTTTAGTGGCCCCTTGGAGTAATGGGATGATGGAGTCACTATGACGAGTATAATGTTAAAGTAGAATAGACAAAAAAAAACGTAAAACGACCGTAAGAACGTGTAGATATGGCGTTCTATTTAACATTATTGTTATGTCTCTAGATCTACGTTAGATGTATTGTAATAAATAATGTAGTGTACGCAATACCTCACCCAAGAACTAAAGGATTAGACCTAATGCTCTTTTGGATGATAACTAACAATCTATTGGCCATTAGATCTAAATCCTCAATGCTGGTTGTTTATTGGAATCGGAAAAGGGATCTTTAATTTGGTTCTCTTTTAAAACACGACATGTTTCCATAGTGAACTCGGTAATGATTTGTATTAACTCTGAGGAAACCAGAATTTTCAGTATAAGAGTTGCGCCTGTATCTAGTGAGTTATACAGTCTTTTCCTAATGTCAATTACTCTTTATTACAATTTTCCTCCAGTTTATATATTTCTGTTGTTTATTTGTAAACCAACATGTTTTCCTGGCATATTTAAGGGTGAGAGGTATGATAGTTTACAATTTCCCCGTTTTCCTCGATCTGACCAAAGAATCATTAAAAAAAATTAAGTAAAAATTGTTCCATAAATCGAAGAAAAACTGCCGATGGTTCGACGCGTTGTAAACTGCTTTCACGACAAAAAATTCTCAAAAAAATAAGCCTTTCTTTGGCCCGAATCAACCATAGTTGCCCTCTTTAATGCACTGTCGCTACTTTGAACTAAAAAATATGTGAAAAATTTATTTTTTTACACTGATCTCCATAAAATGGCTTCTTCTGGCGTGTTCATTGTCCACTGGCGATCTTTTCAAACGATCAAAACGATCAATAACGGAGCCATTGCTGTTCGGTGATTGGCCAATTCTTTCGTCCCTTCTCTATTACTCATGTGTTTTCTCGCTCACCTTCGCGAGATAACGCGGCGGCGCAAGAAGAATTCGCAAAGAAGCGCTTGCCATAAAATAATTATGGTTTATTTAAATGAATATAGAAAAAAAAATCCTTACCATACAGTTTTGAGCATTTCTTTCGCTATCGCTAGGAGTACACTAGCAAATGATATTACAGCACGGTACAAGTAATTTCTTTAAAACGGCTTTTTTTTATTTCGTCAGAACTACATTCTCTTCTCACAATTAAAAATGGATTGCTTTCGCTTGGTATTGGGAGCGTACGTAACTATCACCCTTCATCAGCCCTTGCCACACATTCGATTCCTTCACATGATCCAATCTAATTTGGCTCCATTCGTGACTACTATCGCTCGATCGGTGCAATGATCTCGGTTGAGATGGAGAACAAATTATCCTCATAATCGTCCTCGTCGTCCTCGTCTTCGCTCGCCCCACTGTCCACGTCCGGCTCGTTCGTCTGCACGCGATCGTACCGGACGCTGGCCATCGTGGAGCTACCACTGGGTCCACCATCACCGCTCAGTTCTTCCAGCATGCCACCGGGCGTACCTTGGAAGCAGCGGCTCCACAGCACGTAGATCACACCGAAAGCTCCCAATAGTACGAGCGACAGGAAGAACAGGGCCATCAGATACGATAGGGTGGTCGTCGTCGTCGTCGTCGTCGTCGTTGATGACGGCGCCGTCACTTCCGGTCGTACAAGAGCTTTTAACCGGCCCCCACTTTCCGCCGATGGAGGCCGCTTGGCGTTGATTGACACGCAGATGGCGTCGCCCGGCTGTTCGCCTTCTGCCGTCGGCTTGGCAACCGTTTCGAAGCGAAAGGCTGCCTGGCACTTGGTGCAATCGGTGTGAGCTGGCCCGCTACACGTCAGGCACGTCGTATGGCACAGCCGACAATCGTCACCACGTGGTTTGCGGTGGTTCGGCGGGAGAGCAGCGGCCCCGGAAGCATCCGAACCGACCATCGGCCTCCCAGCTGACGATGCAGGAGAAGCTGCACCATCATCGAACACCTGTTGTAGCGAGATGCTTCGTTTACGCAACGAAGTAGGCGGTAATGGTGTTTGACCGTTCGTTGCTTTTTCGTCATCGTCGTTGGAGCCACCGCGGTCCGTTGTTGCCGTTTGTTGTGGTGCCGAGTTGCTCCTTACTGTGGTGTCATTCTGGGAAGCGAACGTCCCCGGAGGACACTGTAGGTAGCAGTGACCTTTGTACAGGCGTGATGATGGTTGACACTCTGCGTTGGGAGAATAAGCGGAAAAGCGGAGGTTAGATATTTGTCACGTCACGAGTATTCAACAAGTGGATTGATGAAATGTTTACTATGTTCAAATGACTTATCTAACAAGAAGCATTTACAACCACTTCCCTTAAATACGCAAAACATGAGCACCAAAACCTCAGTTGTCAAATCGCAATACAATGAAGCAATTAAATGAGCCAATTTAAAAGATAAAATGTCAGAAATGAATAATTAAATGGTGCATAATGGTGCTAAGAGAGTACATTCAAGTGGAGGAAAAAGGCAAATGAAGACTAAGTAGTAGCGAAAGTTGTTAAGAAGCAGATTAAGTTGTTAGAAAACTATTTATGCATCTCTAATAACCCTGTTATTAACGCGTTTTTTGTATGAGAATGCATCCACCGGCTCGGTCATATCGTTAGTCTGTGCAGCAGAGGAAAAAAATAAGGAGCAGAGGAAGATAAAATAGTATAATAAGAGTGGTTAAAATGATTTAACAAAACAGATCAAAGGTTACCAATAGTTACGGTGCATGCGAACAAAACTTAAAAAGTAAAATAATACCCTATAAATACTTGAAATAACTCAGAAGACAAGTAAGATTCAATCGGTTTTGTTTAGGACGGGCGAAACGAAACGAAAACAAAACGTCACAATAACACAATAGCAAAGAGTAATCAAACCGAAAATGGGATCGCTGCCTTCTTTCCTTTCAATGCAACAGCAGTTAGTGAACGGATTGCAATCAAATCGGTTATCAAAAGAAAAGGGATAGAAAAACACGATTTCGGTTTCGCATCGGTCAGCGTGATCATTCGCAAATGGTCTCCAGAGTGGTCGAGTTGTGGTCGAGTTGTGGTCGTGTTGGTCTCCGGCGGGGAGAGAGTGTGATTCACGCTTATCATGCTGCTTCTTTCCAGTCCAGTTCCACCAAAGTGTAAAGTAGGTAAAAGTAGATTACGTGCACGGTGTATCGTATATCGTTTCGTTGGTGGGTTTCGTTGGTGGGTTAACCTTATGTTGACGCCGCCCAGGTGCCGGAGCGCGTGTACTAATGTAGTTAGAGATACACTAATAACTTCCCCGCTAAGTTCCGCCGCTTCATCTTACGTGTTAATCTCGGATGCGAACTGAATAAACCATCGCTCAAAACCATCGCGATTATTACACTAGTTTTTGGCTGTTATTCATACAAAAAAAAAAAAAACAAAAGGAATCAAAAAACTAATGCGTTTTAGGCGAAACACTATAATGGCTACAGAACGTATGTAATCACAACACGAGGTTCCACTTAAGAAGGTAAAAGGGTGAATTAAACTTAAAGGAATTGGTGGGGGAGCAAATGGTATCTAATAACCTTTTCCGGTGTCCGGTACGGCGGGGTCCGGCGGAATGCTCGATCCGCGCTAGTTGGAAGGGGAAGGCGCCTCCCTCTCGTCTCGCTCGTCTCCGTTTTGTGCAAAGGTAGCACACGATTAGCACGGTAGCCGCGCCGGGCCTGTGGAAGGGAAGGAAAACGAAAAGGGACCCCACCGGAGGGCTCCCCTCCCCAAAGGAAAACCCTTTGGCCTGGTGGACGCGATCGGTAGTTGATGTCCCCTCCGTGCGTGCGTGTGTGTTTGGATTCCTCTGGTGGACGTTATTTCGTTCATTTGCGCGATTCAAATATCGCCATCATTTATTTTTTCCCGCAATTTTTCTGTATCCTCTTTTCTGCACATTCTACAATTCCCATACAACATCCCTTGTAACACCGCTGTGTGTCGCGCTACACATACCATCTACCATACATACAGTTATTCGTTCGCCACTTCCTTAGTTTTGTTTTGGTTTTTCGGTTTTTTTTTTTTGGAAAAAGGAAGTTAAACTCAAGGAGACAAAAGAGAGAAGATCGGCAAACAGCAGACACCTTCACGTTTCCTTCTCCTCTCTCCCTTTCTTTGACACACAGTTCGCGCGGTACGCCGCAATTCTTCGTAGTTTCAGCGTTCGTTCGAGTCTTCTGCAGAATGCGGGGTACGAGGGTCCGTGACCCAGGCTTTGCTCTCTTGCACGCGATCGAATTTATTACCCTAAAAGTTTCGCGCACCATGCTAGTAGTAGGGTTGCTAATGCTGTGGAGTGGGGCTCCTTCCTGTCGCAGCTGGGCACTTAGAAAAGTACGCTTGAAAGTCGTCCGCCAGGGGGGACCGGGGACTATCGAGCGCGCGCGCCTATGTCCTATCCATTCCGATCTACCAGTAATTCGATCGCCGCTCGAACGGGCACGACGCTCACACACACTCTTATCGACAACTTACCGGCTAATGGATAAAGTCTTATAAATACATCGTTTTACGCTCATACGCCTCACTATGCTTCTCGTTTACACCTATCTAAACACGGGGGGTGGGGCGCTACCTGGGGAAAAGGGGGATCCACATCCATTCGGTCGGCTTCGCTGCGTCCCCGTCGCGAACATATTACAATCCTTTGGCTCTGGTTCATGCTGTGTTACGCTGCACACGTCCGCACGTCCTCGTTCTCGTTTTCGTAGCTGCGGGGTCTTAGTGTTAATTTTAAAAGAGTTGAATTTGTTATCATTTCCTAAATTTTGCCTCCAATAATTGATCCTAATTGTGCTGCTGCCGCTGCTGCTTCCTTATCTTGCTGCTGTTTTGTATCTGGGTGTCTGGTTGTGCGGGGCAAATCGTTTGAAAACCACAATCATTGCGAGATTGTGGTTTGTTTGTTTCTAATATCTTAACTTCGATTGATTTATCTATCTCGCCCCTAATGGCAACGCATTTCAACATCTCCTATTCTTTTGTTTTGTTTTTCCTTTTAGAGAATGTTCATTTTATGCGATCGCAGGATCGTGCTCCGCTACACAGAGGGATAAAGGAGTTATGATACAAGACGAACAGGTGAACTCTACAGGGGATGGGGCGGGGTTCTCTTGTCTTTTCTTTTGGAGAGTGAAGGTTCGATCGCATTTTCTAGCATCCGAGTATGTGTAAGTATGCGTATGTTCTTTCGCTGTCATCGGCCGGAATTATTTATTAAACTATTACAACTAATGTACGATCGGTGATGCACAAAGGCCTTGACAAAGGTCGGCGACGATCGCAGAATTTCTGTTTCCTCTTGGTAGGTTTGGAATTATTTTAATTGTCACGTAATGCCCGGCCACGTACTTTCCGTCTGTTCAACTGTTTTTTTTCTCCTGTTTAGGACTGATCGTGTTTCGATTTATTATTTGCCGCTAAAGTCGTTTGTTTTGCAGGGATTACATGACGAACGCCTCTGTGTCTGTGTCTTTGTGTGTGTCCAACGGCGCTCGGTGTGAAAGAGTAGCAGAACGAAGAATTTGCAGTATTTCCCGAAAATGTAAACGTTTTCCTATGACTAGACGCCTTGGTTTCTTCTACTAGTGGCTATGTGGATTGAGAATATTGTTTGCAAACTATCGCCTGACGTTTTGTGAGAGTATTTGCTAGGTGAGGATGGGACATGGTAGTGATGTGTTTAATCGAATGCCGCTGAGTTGAAAAACCGAAAGGACCATGGTGAACGAGCATTTTCGATACGATTAGCGCGTCGTCTTCACGGTGTAGCTGCTGAGAACTGATACCGCAACGTATGATGAACTCGCATGGGCAGGAGTATATGAGTTTAGTTCCATCATGTCCGAAGACCAATAAGAAGCTGTAGTTGCCAGAAGATGCGATATGTTCATTCTAGAGCTACCAGAGCACAATAACATAACATTTTGAGAACTGGAAGCGAACCGATCCAAGACGACGATTGTATAGGAACGAACGTGTGTACGATAGTTTTAAACTAATGCTTTTGGCGAAAGCTGATAGCCTTAATTAGGCTGGAGGCCGGATATGTGATGCTACATGTTTATATGCTTATCTCTACATGTTTCTAAATGATGAGTATAACAACGTGCGCTCGGCACGGAAACTGATCACACGGCGCACAGCTTAACCAAAAAAGCGATATGATTGATTGAGCATAACAGTGAGATGATGTATCGATCGAATGTAACGATATGGATAAGGGTTAAGTAACGTGTCGATTGAATAGTTAAAAGTAAAGAAAACAAAAACAGGATCGGTCGTTGCGATAATCCAGTTATTCCGCTACACTACACGTCTCACGTGTGAAAGAATCTTATATCATTGTTTGTTGTAAATACAAAGTAGCTAAATTTGTGGCTTTGAACTTATAGAAATCCTTCTTATTCTTCGCAGGTTATCCGAGCATTCGACAGATTTGCAGATTTTTGTAAATTACCATTTTTCTAGCAAGAACTGTTTTTTACTTTCCAAAATCGTTTGGTCACGGTCACGGAGGAGTTGATGAAAGAGAAAATGAAAGAAATAGAGCATGGGAAGCCCAAAACAGAATGAGACAGCGAAAATCATAGCAGACAGCGGGGTAGCAGAATTAGGCAGCATAGATCAAAGTTCACACAGAAAAATGTTTGTTCCCAATCGATTGTCGCCAATATTTCTAAGTTTAAGTCACGACGGTGACTGTTTTGCGGTTATGAGAAATCATAATCAAAATCCGCAAACCACAGTGGCCATCGCAGTACACTCCAGCAATCGAATCGCGACGCTATTCGTTGGCAGTGAGAGCATAATTCAATTACCCGCCAGAACAGTATGTCAATAATGAACGATATTATGAAATACTGTGGCATCGCTTTCATGTGGTAAAGTGGTATCGATGATTTATGTAGGTTATCGTCCATCATTGTATCTCATTGATTCAAAATAAAAACCGATGAGGACAGGTTGCGTTTGACTATAACACACTCGCAAGGGTGAGTAACATTCAGTTGCGGACCGCTTAAACATGAGCCACTTTCTCTCTTCTTCATTTGAACTTTGCCATAACCTTGGTCAGGCGAGATCATCCTCGGATTAGCAGCTTCTGCTTCGACCACATGAGCACGACTGTGCACAAGTGTGATGTTATTGTAGCGAAGGGATTTTTTTGTCTTCTTTCTCTGCGATAGAGAACTTCTCCGCAACACGAATCCATTCGTAGTCAAAGCTGCGCTTCTCCTCTATGACCGTATCTCAGAGCTTATCGTCCGCCTTCCACTTCGCCGGTCAATGTTTGTCTGGCGCAGACTAGCCGACTGCCTCGACTGCCGGTCCAGCGACGGCAGAATGAGCTTCTTTTCGACCTTGCTAAACCCATTGTCGACCACCATTTGCATAATGGAGGCGCCTGATTGCTCGAGATTAAAAGCTTGAAAGCGAGAATAAATTTTGCCCGCTTTCAATTTGGCTCGCCAGTCGCCCGCTTTTCTCGACCAACCCCCACTCGGGTGTGTGCGACGTTGCAACGAGATGCGCCCCATTTCAAAGGTCATTAGAAGTGGTGGAAAATTGCGTTGCATGAAAATGTGTTGGTCAGCGTGGTACGACCGGAAGCCGTCCAGTTAATCACAGGATGCCCTCGTTGGGTTTCTCTACCTCCCTCTCTCACGAGCAAGTTTAATGCAAATTTGCTTCGTTCGGGACTTGGTTGGGGCTGCAGTTTTTGGGAATGGAAATCATGATCCCGCATGACACGGCGGACGAGGTATTGCCGAGATGAACTGGCGTACCTTTGAAAATCAAAGAATTTCGGACGGATAACCTATTCGTGTTTGTGCATGAAGGATACGGAGCATGGTACATTGAAGCAGTAAAGAATTCTTCCATTTGGCAAACCGATCCGAACATTTGGCAAACCGATTCTTCGAATACAGGTTCGTAATAGTAGTAGATTCGATTAAATTTCAAGTCAAACAGCGTCGGATGGAAAGCTTTCAATCTTTGAACTGCTATTTAGTACTGACGTTAGGTCTTAGTAGCAGCTTGGCGCATCAATTGAAACAAGGATTTTCTTAGAAATATCTGCACAAATACGGCCAGCAACACAAGCATCCACCGATCGGTTAATCCAGGGAAAGTATGGAAGAAATTACGATACACCGGTGCTGCCGACGTGAAATTTCTAACCATCGGTCAATCAGTCGACCATGGTTTGCAACTATCCTTGAACTCAATTTGTAAGTAAAGAAAAACTGAAATTTTCACCAAAGAGAAATGTAAAGTTATGGATGAATATAGTGATTTGGAGCTGAAGGAAATTGCCGACAGTATCGCTACGTTATACAACTGTGTTGAATATCTGGAGGGTAAGCATGGCCAGGCGTCCGTTTGCAACCAGCGAGTCCAATGATCAAGATTCGGTCAAACTAACACATTCTAATAGTTCGTAATGACGATGATTCAGTTCCGTGCAATATCTAGGAGCCATGAGTCAGAGTAGCGCCAGGACAAAGTATTCAAAAAACGAATTGAAAAAGTGTGAACTACGGGGTGCCCAAACAAAGTTGCCCAAACTATCGAAACTCATAAACGAGCAGCTTAACCTCCCAGCCGTTCTCGCACCGCAACTATGGCAACCAACCATCGACCGTGAGAGTGGCAAAAGCCATTCACTTTTGTTTGACAAAAAGCAATCATTTCAGCATTGTATCGTACCCACCCCGACGAGGAATCGAAAACAAAACACCCATAACCAACTGACGAAAGAAACAAATGACTTCTCGCCGTTGTCGTCATCGTCATCGTCGTCTCTCATGAGCCATGAGGTTAGATGTTGGCACAAGTCACGGTGGTGTGTGCTGGTGGTAAAAATCAATCCTGCAACACATACATGGCACACCACGTTGAGGATGCTTGACATCGTTCTATACTCTCGCCGGCGAACAAAATAATCTGGTAATTTTCAATGGATTGGTATTTCAGTCTGGCGACAAGCCTCGGTCTGCGAATCGCGCAACCCGCGGCCATCACAAGTCGGGGTTCGGAAATGGCAAAAGAAGCTTTACACACATACACGAGAGAACAGTTAGCTATATTCTCTGAGCTTAGTGATGGCTTTTTAGGTACCGATCAATATTTCCAATCGATCGATCGACATGATGTGCTGCCAGCCAGCGACAGATGTGTGTTGGACAAGGGCTCGTTCCGCCATTGCCGTATGGAGAGTAAGCCAAACGATGAAGCTCTAGAGCTGAAACGCAGCATCATCGGCATCATTACGCTGTTGACACAATCTACCATCGGAAGCGCCCCCTTTTCGTCCATATGCAGCATACGGATAGGGTCGAGATGGGACGAGACGAGTTCAATAAGAAACAATTGCTTCTACTACTGCTACTGCTGCTGCTGCTGCTGCTGCTGCTGCTGCTGCTGCTGAACGGAGTATGTACGCGCAACATACTGACGGTGGATTAATAATAGATTTTCCCCTTTCTCCGATTCCCTCTTCGTACATTATACGCTGTTAGGATATAGAAGTGCCATAACACAATCCTGTGGCAGACGACTTCGGATTTGAACTTTCACAAAAACAAACAAAAATATAGATTCTTGATGTTGCAACGGTTGCAGAATGCATGCATGCAATTAAAAGAGATCGGATCGTGAGAGTCCCATAGATGCATACTCGGCACTTTTTGCGCGTCTGCTGCGGTTCGATATTAGAGTTTCCGCTCCTCCCTCTTTGGATCATTGCGTTCCACTCGTTTTCTGATCCGTTGCTACTACACCACCACATACGAACTTCTA
>NC_064874.1:28476902-28479402 GCF_943734745.1 Anopheles darlingi | reverse complement strand
CAGCAGGAAACGACACCCGAGGTGGTCACAGACCAAGCTATTTTTTTGGTTTGATTGCTAATTAAAAATAACGCATACAACAGTATACAAAAAATAAATAATATTTTCAAAGAAAAAAATAATACAAAACTAGACCGCGATCATCCCCACAGCCCGAACAATGCAATGGAACGGGATGGAGAAAAATATTCAGGGGAAAAGAATCATGCTGGCTAAAGCAGAAAGGTCCTGTGCGGGTAGAGTGTCCCGTACCCGAAACGAAGCAAACATGGAAAACTTTTAAAATAATGATGAAAAGCGGTTTGCGGTAGTCTGCGCTCAAAGTAGACGGAAAAGTGAAAGAAGGCAAAAAGAGATGAACGTTGAAAAACAATTAATAAAACAGCTCTTAATCCGTAATGTCTGCACGATACACAACCGTTACCGGAGCTGTAATCAACATTGCACAGCATAGGCAGATCGTTTCGTGCGTTGATAATCCTTAACAGAGCGCTGGAAGCATGGTACCAAAAAAAAACGGTTCCAAAAAAAAACGAAAGAAAAACGAAATAACGGATCAAAAATACCTTCCCGGATTCGCTGCGCAATCAACGATGCGTCGTCGGTCGGTAATCTCTGTTTTTTAATTTATTGAAAAATTTACCACAAACAGGCAACACCATTACCAACAGCAACAGCATAAAATGATGGTAAACGCAGCGTACACGCCCAAGAACGGAAATAAAAACGCCTATTTGATGCGGCCCAACACCAACACTGTGGAACGACTTGAACGATATTGGCCACCAAAAAACTTTTACGACCAAAAAGCGAACCACCGGAGCGGGAGGAAAAACCGGAAGGAAAAGTATCTTCTAAGCACACCATAATTAGTTAATTTAGTTAATGTCTTGTGAAAATATGCGCATAGCTTGCCACCGGCATGGCGCCACACAACAGAACGACGACAGCGACGACTTATTATGTCGACTTCCGTCCGCGAGCCACTCTCGCTTGGTTTTGGTCTTTAACGTCGATCTCGTGCGGCGCACGAGCGTGCGTGACTGTGCGGTTCCGGTATGTGCGATCCAGGCGGGAAAACTTTATCGTTTTCCAGTACCGGTGGCCCCAAGTGATGAGGCCATAGGATGAGGGGGGAACAAAGAGTTGGCGCCTTCACACATACCTGTGTAAATGCCTGCTGTATCTAGCATTCCGGCGGCTGGGCAGTTTGCTCTAGCATAACTCTTCACTCACCACACACAACACAGCCCAACGTCCGGTGCTAGACTTTCTGGACAGTAAAAAAAAACACACACACACGGAGCAAGGATGCAACCCGAATCGTGTCTGTTTGTGCTCGGGGATTGCAGTTTGTGTGGCTAGCGCGCGTGAAACGAGCGAGCGAAAGTTGTTCGGTATTCGGTTTGGTGCCGGTTTCCGGCACTAGCTTCCTCTTTTCACTTGTGAGTTGTGTCACTAGAGGGGGCGACTTACTTCAACCAACTAGAACCAAGGCTACTAGTCAGAGTGTGTGTGTGAGACAGGGCTTAGGTGCTAGCTGTGATGCGACCGGATTTGAAGTGCAACTTTGGCAATCCGGTTGGCGCCCCATCCAGCAGCCCAGCAGTACTTCCAATCTCGGGTGGTCTTTGGAGTTGGCGGTGGTTTCCAGGAAAAGTTCATCTCTCCCGTCTCGGGTAGTTCGTCCGGACACACGAACGACCTTTTGCTTGGAAGCAACCGACAAGTTGTTACCCCCCCCCCCTCCCCTCCCCCACATGGCCCGTTTCCCTGAGGCGGATAAAAATCACGGCCAAATCCGTTGCTTGCCCGAGACGACAAGAGTGATGGCTAGTCGTCGGACGTGCGTGTAGATGGAGCTGCTGGATAGTTGTTGCGATTAACAGGACTGTGTGCTGCTGGGTGTGAAAGATGCTTCCGAAAGATCAGCAATTCGGTATTTACCTTTCACTCTCTACTCCCCGAAGTATATGCTATTGGGAGAAAGGGTTTACCATGGTTTGAGCGCGCTGGCACTAATTCCCTAACGAGATCTTTTCTATCAGCCATTGGTAATGCTTGCCTTCAGGACTATCGACGATATTTAAACACCCATATTGAGAAATCGCATGACTGTTCAACGTGCTCTTTAATCAAGCCGAGAGTTCATCTTTTAATTGTCTATTATTTCTAATTTTTTTCTTTGTCTAAATTTTGAGAAATTAGGTCAAAAATAGATTCTAAACTCAAAGAATGTATTCAACCATTTATAGCGCGTTTTCTTAGCAGTGTGTATAAGCAGTATGAAATACTGATAAGGATGTTATTCTTCGAGTCGATGAATAAACTCATGATAAAGGACCTCCAATCAAACCACACCGAACTAGATCTAAAACAAGAAGAAATCTCTACACAATCGAATAGCGAAAATATAAGGCGAATCAAAAAGGGATCAACAAACGAACAGAATCGTCAACAAACGATATCCAACCAAAGAGTGAAGCAGTTAATGAAATGA
>NC_064874.1:28441902-28474402 GCF_943734745.1 Anopheles darlingi | reverse complement strand
TCAACCGATGGACTTACCTCGGTGTTAGCAGTGTGACCCGCGTACCGGATGGTGATGTCAGGAAGATCTGGATATCGCCGCGTCGTTGCGAGGTAAGCGTGATTTTGGCTTGCACGTGCTCGAGATAGTTCACTCCCATGCAGTGCTCTACGATCAGCTGCAGCGTGACTTTGGTCCGGGGAGGTATTTGTCTGTTCGAAGCCAGCCGGCACGTGTGTGAGAAAAAAATGAATCGAAAACGGACGTCAGAATATCGAAAAATGCACAAACGGATGGATGGCCGATCGCGGAATGATTCACTTACTTGTCCAGGTGGCGTGCGTTGATTTCGCAGACCTGCTGTTCCGGCACAGTTTTCCAGTTGCGTGCTACACGAACCATAGCGGCCGCATCCATCAGCCCGTAACCGAACGAATGTGATACTCGTCGTCCAACGCCATTCACCGACCAGTTCGGGTCACTTAGGTTGCCCGGTTTGGCCGTTCGAACCACTGTTGGGAAAGGGAGCAAGCGAGATCGAAACAAATGATTTTCATTTTGACACGTTTCTCTATGGATCGTCCTGTGAAAGGATGGCCCCTGGCCTGCTTTTGTGCTGGAATATTTACCGATATGCTGCAGATCACGCCAGGTTAGGTTGCGGTTCGCTTCCAGTACGAGCGCGGCAATACCGGCCGCGAGTGGTGCGGACGCCGACGTCCCCGTGTGAGATGAGGTGCAGGTGTGATGAAGGTCAGTTGTGATCACCTGCTTCTCGTTCGTATTACCGCTACTGTACGTCGTGGCTAGTGTTGAGCTACACATTTCCGAAAACCTGCAGCAGTGACCGGGGATGTAAAAAAGAGAATATCAAAATTAAATTATTCTATGACACCGCTGATTAGATGTTGCTATCGACCCTGTGAGGCTTACCAAGGCACCAGACCCTCTTGCGAGGCGGACGATATCGAGAGTGTCCAGATAGAGTTGGTATACCCATCACAGTTACAGTTATCATGTTCGCGGCCGCCATTGCCGGAGGCCCAGATAAAGATGGAGCCTTTGCCACCGCGCCCGTTGCGAACACCTTCAATGAACGCACGCGTTGCCAGCTCGCCAGGTCCGTCCACCGTTTTACCGTCGTCATCTGGACCCCAGGAGGCACTGTAGATGTCGATGTGTTGCGAGTTGTACCCGAGCGATCGCGCCTCGACGATGTCCGTCACATCGCCATCCAACATACGCACACCACCGACCCGCGCTCCGAAAGCGATTCCCACCGCACATTTGGAATTGTTGGCCGTTGCCGCAACTTCACCGGCGCACCGCGTTCCGTGACGGTTTGAGTCGGTCAGATCGTAGTGCGGCATCGGATCGTTGTCGGAACTATTCACATCGTACGAGGCTTGCGGGTCCTGCAGTAAAGACAAATCAATCGTTTTTAAACCAAGGTTGGCCTTGCACTGGTTTTGGGGTATAAAATAAACTATGCCTGTATGGAAATGGGTTCTTAAATTTAACTTAACTCGAAGAAAACCCGAAAACAACAAATGTTCAATCCTAATCCTGAACACGGAGATCTCATCTTTGTATTCTGCTTTTTCCTGCCAGCATTGTGATATTTTACATCGTCCATTTCAAATGACTTTAACATTTGATGTTTCGTATTACAGTGATTGGTATAGGCTTATGAAAAAGTGATAAAAAACGCATCAGTGAGCAAATATTCGGTCGCCTGGTTTCGTACAACTCTAAAAAGGTTCCTGTGAATGCTTTCTGGGTAATCGACAGTGTGATCTCCATTTTAATTATTACCGCTTAACCGTGGGTCGCGTAAAACATTTCCTACTGATTGATTTTACAGCAAGCCGCCCGAAGTTCATTTAATTGGCTGCAGTAAAGTCCCGACACCCCTTTGAAAAAAAAATCAATGAAACGCTGCCACTTTTAAATGTGAAATTGTCCGGGCGTATTTATTGGACATATTTTCGATAGCATTTCAATTGCCTTGCTCCGGACGGTTCCTGTTGTTGGGAGGCTGGATTTTGTGCATCGCACAGCAGTAGGGCTCACTGACTGCATGATGGTTTTGTGTTCCATAAAGTTAAACACGAATGTGGTACCGTCGATGGTGACAGATACTCGAGAAGAGATGATGAAATGTAACCCCATCACAACGTTGCCTTCTCTTTAATTCCTCGAGTATTTGAAGTACTTTTGATGAAAACAGTTGCTCACAATGTCAAAACTATTACATTGCAGGCGGATGCTGAAATTGGTTTTTGCCAATGTGTCATCCCTCGAGGGAGGAGAAGAGGACGCTGTATGTTGTGCTGTACGTGATGGTACGCCCGTAAGTTAAAATCTGCATAAATATTCATGCACACGGCTGTGAAAGCTGTGTGCCATGGTAACCCCGCGAGAGAATATTGCTGGTTTGCGGGACGTTCCACAAAAGCGCTGTTCTGAAGTTCCGTGCAAACAGTGGTAACTCTCGTCGTTGGTGGCGCTCTCGAGGGATGCACAGTGCCGCGATGGTGGTATTCCGCTGAAGCGCAACGGTAAGGGCAAACAGAAAAAGGATAGTCCAATGTTAGTGGCGGTGGTGGTGCAATTAAAAATTCCGTACACGCGCCAGGTAGCAAACATCGTTCGTCGAAACGGTGGCGCAACTAAAAAGGTTTGGTTCAAAAGCCCCTGTAAAATCTGTAAGCTGGCCAGTGAAACACGAAGCATGAAGCGTTCGCGAACAATACAGAGTTTATATTCCATGAAATGGTGGTTGAGGAGGAGAAGGAGGAGGAGGTAGATACAGCACTCATACTCGTCTGGGTGTATAGATCGCTGCAACCATTTCCGGAGTGTCCTTGTACATTCGATAGCGCTTTACAATTTCTAGTCCGCAAAATGATTACTGATGTTGATACTTTACTCCTACATCACCGGAGGGACTGATAATGACGGTAAATACTTAAGACGAACCTTTTTTGTTTTCAATATTTTTAAAAGTTTAGCCTCCAGTCCGTTCCACTAATACTTACGTAGTTATGCTCCAGATCGGGATGGTCCGATTCCAGCCCATCATCCAGTATGGTCACCACGACGCCCTTCCCCGTAACGCCTTCCTTCCAGGCGGGAATCACATTCATATCTAGCCCGTTACCACGATTCTGCAAATGTATGGGGTGAGGATGGCTTAGATTGTCTCTCCTGCCAGCAAACGAAGTAGTCAGGGTTCCTCCGGATTTTACTTACCAAATACCACATCTCGGGCCATTTCGGATCGTTCAGCAGAAATGGTAGCTGATATGATAGCTTCGTTAGTGGGCGATAGTCGCGCTTTTGGCGCGACTTGGCCCGCTGCTGGCGTGCCCACCGGACCCGCTCATCAGTCTCCAGCCGTAGCTGATGGGGTTTCGAGGGACTCAGCGAGCGTTTATGTAACCGGCTGTGCTCGAAGTGGTAGTGTTCGTGGAAAATCTGAAAAGGAAAGTTACACTTTTAGCTCAGTTTGCAGTTATCATATCGCTTTCATTTTCGACTCCTCCACTTCAAGACTCCTCTGTCACAGCACAAGCCTGACGGAGCTTGTTCGTTGAAAACTTTTCAAGCAGAGAACTTCATTATTATGTGTTTCTTTTCCAAGTTCCAGTAGGACAACAGATTCTCGAAAATAATCGGTAGAGAGTTTTGAAATCATTTTCCTAATTGGAAAAGTGCTCGTTTCGCTAACGTTTGAAACGTTACATAGGGAATGTGTACGATGGAATGGTAAAATCCATACTCTATAGCTCATGAGTCGTATGGCCTGGAGCGTTCTCGTAATGTGGAGTCTCCGAAATGTTAAGAATTGCTTCGAGTGTAGGATTTTAAGCACAGATTTTTGACAGAAGTGAATGAAAACCTTTTACACTTTCAACAACCGGTCATTCAGCGAGTCACTCGTATATACTACTGAGTGTCATTGTATCAGGCAGGCACACCTTCCCGGGTACCCAGCGCACATAAAACCCATGGACACCGAGTAGTTAACAGCATCAGGCCAAACATCATCCTTCTCCCTAGAGCCCGGTTATGTTTTCGATGTAAAAAATGGAAGCCCATCTCGTAAAAAATGGTTTTAACACCTTCTTTTCACCTCAAAATGGTTACCCACTTGGTGCCGGTGTGGAGCGTTGCGGTCCAGCTTGAAGAAATTCTTCGTCCAACACTTGCGCCCCAACCACACGGCACCAACAGCAGCACCAGCATACCGGTCCGACAAACCAGAGGCGTGCGCGTGCTCCGTTGCTAATGAATTTAATTTAAAAGCAATGTTTCGGGAATTTACATCCTCATCCACTTACACGTTTCGTATTATTGCACCGGCGAGAACCGGGTGGCGGGGTGAGGCTACCCGGAGCAGAGGACAGTGAAGGAAAGTTTGTCCTTCTTTCATGCAGATCTCAATTCATGCTGGATGCTGTTAGATTGTCTGCCACCCCTATTAGTACTTCCTCCGTCACCGCGCAGTGATGGCTCTAGCAGTCACCATTTCCAACAGCAAAACCAACGGTGATGGTGGTTTTCTTTGAACATTTCCACCTCACTTCCATTTTCACCTTCATTGAAAATGTGCTGGCAATGAACAGGGAGGGTGGGGCGGTCGGTCCTCGGTGTGGTGGTGTGCCTGGTGGGCAAAATTGCAGGGCCGGAGGAGCACACACGTGGTTTTCTGGTGTGCTCCCCCCCCCCCCCCCCTCCAACCTGTCAGCTGGAATCTGTGTGCCATGCTTGTTCTTGCCGAGCGTACCTATCGAGCGAAGCGGGAACAAATTAGAAATATTGTGTGCTGATGAGAGGCGACACACAACCGGTAAACCCGACCGGAGGTACACCAAGGGATTTTGTCGAACAACTTCATCTGACGATGGTTTTTACGATGAGGAGCGACCGATGGACCGACCGGAATGGTAGTTGGCGTCATTTTTGTCCAATTAATTTTTCGCAAACCGAAGCACATATAACGTGAAGTGAAGGGGATCGCGTTCGAGCGGGCATTGAGCATTGGCGTTACTAGGGCGTTCGTCGTCGCCATGTTGATCTCTGATAGCTTTCGTGGTAGTAAGATGAAACGGTTTTTGAAGAATTCTATTACACTGGATGGATGATGGATAAAAGTTCATCGGCCGGGCCAGGAGTGGCGTGCAACCGGCGTTGGAGAAACCGGTTGAAACCTTATCCACCACTCCCCTTGTGTCGTTCCCGGCTGGCGTGAGCCCATCGTAACTCGAAAGGCGGGATAATAAATTCGATAACATATTCAATTCAACACCCAGACGTGTCGGAGTGTCATCGTTCGGCTCTCGTGGAAAGCCGAAACGTTCTCGGCATTCTCGCTGTATCCAATGTCAAACGATAAGGATCTTAAATGATTTCCGAGAAGGTTTGCGAATCGCCCACTCAGGAGGTTTTGCTCACGCTTTCTTGTACCGACCGATCTACGAAGAACAAACCGCACGCAAGCAACACGAACAGTATCGGGCTGCAACCGCTCAGTGCGATCCTGCCACATAGGGGGCTCATAAGAGGGTGCCCGGTGCGCTCGGTGTGGAATCTTTGAGAATGTTGGAACCCTTGCAAGAGTTAGATAGAGCGGTGTCATTCCTAGGGGTAAAATTAGGTCGATATAGAATCGTATTTCCTTTGTGCGTCGGAAGGAACGCACCCGCACCCGGTACCGTCGGTTGATCATTTAAATGTATGGTGTCCCATTGCCGTCGGATCAACCTTCTCTCTGTTCGGAAGACACCCTTCGATGGTGCGGGGTGCATATTTGTCCACGTGTGATGACCCACCCACCAATCTAATTCCCCTTTCCGTTCCCCGTTGCAGCCCGGCGCTGCTTGGAACGTTTTTAGCATCTAAAAGGATCCTCTCTCTCGGTCCATCTATCGACGTCTGGTTGTTGAAAGGGTCAATATTTCATGCTTACGGTTCGACCCCACAAAGGGAGTCGTATCGCGTGCGCAAACCACTCGTTTTGATGCTTCGGGTACGACACACAATGATGATTCTAGCTTTCGTTTTATCGTCTAGACAGTAGCTGCACCGTGACATGGAAGGGAATCGCAGGTAGCGAGGGGTGGCAAAAAGTAATAATAAAACAGGATTAACCCCGCTCATTCATCTTCATTTCAGTTGTTTCCATTTCCTGCTGCTGCTGCTGATGCGAACTGGACACTGCTAGGTGAGCTCGGTGAGTGATCCTCCTGTCTTATTGTTTCCGTCCTATTTTTCCTGTATAATCTTATTTCCTACCCTTCCCCCATTATGCTCGGTGAGTGATGCTATGATGTGCAAGAAGCAAAATGGCAGTAAAACACCGAATGAGAAGCGAATCCCTTATATATACATGTTCAGCTTAATTTGTGGCCAACGCTTCGCATGGTGCTCTTCTACTATTATTTTTCGTTTTCATTCAATTTGTACAACCACTACCAAGCACTCCCAAAGGAGAGGAAAGAATGTTTGCGGTCCTCCGAATGCTGCCTAGCTTTCTTCGAAGGAATACCACGCCCCATCCCTATCTGCTGCCAGAGTGCATTACATGGTGGCAAGATGGTGAGCTTGTGGCTACGGCTGCAGCAATGCCGAGCAGAAGAGAAAGTAAATTAATTACTTTCAACTTTAAACGCACACAACGGCTGCGAGCAAACAAACAACAGTTCGCCCATCCAGCAGAACGCCTGGCCACCAGTACGATTTCTGTATTTCAGGTCTTTGGAGAACCATTTGGACGCTATTGTTAACACGGGTACACGTGTTTGTTCGACAAAAAAAGAAAACTTCTCAGAAACTGATTCGAGACTCGTTTTACTAGACACCGCTCGCTACCTTGCTCTTTACCCCCTGCGGAAGTAATTTGGCACTCGGTGGTGTGCTAGCGGAAGCGGATGTTAACACTCATATTGCAGTTACTCCGACCGGTGGGGAACTTCTACCGCAACAATGTTTTGTATTCTCGTCTCGCAAAAAAAAAAAGGATGAAAAGATCCTTTCCCAGATGAAGCGGTGTATCTTGGCAGCAGTACAAACAAGCGATGGCTCTCCTTCTTTCCTGCCATTGTGTTGTTGTGTTCCTATTGTCGTGCATTGCCCTATGTGTAGGACAACAAACTGTGTGCGATGGATCTGTAGCAGTGATATCATTTTCCAAATGCACATGTCGTTGCGGCACAGAGGGAATGATTCCCACCGCTGTCACTAGTTCCAGCTAGTGTAGAATAGCAAGTCGGGTGTCTTCTCTTCCCATCCAGTGGATCAAAGAGACCGAATTCCGGTAATATCCCAGGTCTTGTACCGGGCGGTTGCCTGGTGAAATGGAGGCGCCTGGTAGCTCACTCGTTCGATACGTGTGTGACATTTTCAACATGAGTAATGATTGAAGTGACAAGGCTCTTGCAGGACCCAAATGAATCGTTCGGAGAGAACGGGTTACGCCCGTTTGTCGCAACTGGGCACAAGTCAAGGGATAAAATAGAAAAAATAACTTGACGACAGGCCAACCTACAATATCTCGATCCCTGTTGGGAGACCAACGGTGATTGATTGTTTGGGTTGTCGTCTCCTGTCACCTGCAGCAGCCCTTTCTGTGGCGGTGTTGACAGAAACGGTAGAAAGTTACTTCAGTTTTGCTACAGAAAAGAAGAGATTGAGCTCATTCTCTGTCCAATTGTCTAGTTACAATGAGAAAAGCTAGTATGGTAAAAAGCGTATCTTCTGGATGAAGAGAGAGAGAAGTGGCCACTTTTATTTCTATTTATTTTTTGCTCAGAAATTGGCTCCGTGAATGCACCTTCACGTTCCTAACACAGCATCAACTTGACCTAGAATCCCTAACGTATTCCAGGACGCGAAGCACACGGCCCTTGTTCCATCGCGACGGCAACATCGCGAGCAGAAGGAGGGAGTTAAATAAGTTTATTTCCCAACTGATTTAATTTTTCTGGCTCACGTACCACGCTGTAAGTGCGCTGGAAGCGTGAAACTACATTGAATGAGCCCGAGAGCTTCACGTTCGTGGTCCGCTGAGTGGACGCTTTCCATTCAGGCAGCTGCACCCAGAGCAAGGGAGCGAGGAGATTCCGGGGTTTTTCTATTCAATACAATGATTGAATCTAATGCGCTTTTATTTACTTTGGCAACAGATTCGAAGCCAAGTATATGTCAACAGCCTGACAGTGAGTAATGGCAGACAAATGATGGTATTGATTGGCGCGCAACACTGCTACGTAACGTAAAGTGCATTCGTGGTGCACAAGAAGTAGCCAAGTCATTGCCGAGCAACGCTGGCCGGATGCAAGAAGCAGAATGGGCACTGTTGGTGCAGAGGGTGAAAACAATGTATATCTCCACTCTCCGTTGCCTTGTTATCGATTTTTTTTTTCTATTACAACTAGACATGATCTGAAACAATTAATCACAATATAACGCGCAGGAAACGAAGGTACAAAGAAGGAGAAAGATAATGCCAAAAGGTTTAATCTGATCCGACGTGCAGAGCACCGATCTGTAGCTGTAACCAACGAGACTGACTTTCTACCACAACAACAACAAAAAAAACGTGCCTAATATAATTTGATCGATATGACGTAGAAGAGGGCAATGTGTCAAAATTATAACATCTCCTAGGTTGTTGGCAGCCAAAAAACCTCCACAAACCCCGGGGTGATGGCGTAAGTCAAACAAATTATGACACTCATTAATTCCGCAGTTCTTTTCCTACGGAGGTCTGAGGATCGATTTGCTACCCTCTAAAAACCGAAGATGAAGGTCGGGCTTCACTAATCATAAAGCCTTCCGTAACGCGTAAGACAAAGAGGCAACGGGCAAAGCAATGAAACGAAGGCATTAGGTGGCAGTGGGGAAATAAAAAAAGAAACTTTTCCAATTAATTAACTCGAGCAGGGTACCAGCCCCTCGAAATGTTCAGGCTCTGCTCAATTACTTTCGACTTTCGTGATGTATACTGTTGACCTCAAATTCTTCTAGTAGGATTTATATTTTTGGGGCCCAAAGTCCCTACCCAAGACCTTCGCGTTTCTTAAAATGACTTCCTGAACTTCCGCTCTACCTCTGCCGTCGTATCCCGGGAATGTGTATTTACGTATAGAGCCACCGTATCCGTCAAGTCGTTCGCACTAAACGGACCCCCTTTTCAGATTGACGGCGGTCGGAGTCCCTCCTTGTCGGCTTTGGCGTGCTCCATTTTTATCTCGACGCCACAAACCCCTCGCTAATCAGTGCGAACACATCACAATGGCAATCCATTATTGACTTCGGACGGTTTCTTTCTCTTGCGCCTCCTCCTTGAAGGGCGGTTTCAAATTGGGGTAGTTACGCAACCGCAACTGGTCTGGACTCCATCATTCACGTAGTCCCTCTCCTTCGGTAAGTAAGGGAAAGAATGTAGTCTTAATTGCGACCGTTAAGCTGGCGAAAAGGGTTGACAGAAAACTTTCCTACGAAATTACAATTGTGAAGATGGTTCTCTAATGATAAGGATTGTCGTTGCTGAAAGTGGCCCGACATTTTGCTTTATTCTTTAAAACATCTTTATCTTTGTAACAGTACACACCTCTGCACATATCCTCGATCTAACAACACGTTCAAATGATTCATCGTTCTATTTAATATAATTCAGCTTTAACATCGGAACCCCAGGAAGGATTATTCCCTTTAAAAGTTTTTTTTTCGAGAAAAAAAAATCGAACGAATGCCAAAAGCAAAACACTAGCTAGCCGCAGTTCAGTGACCGCTTGACCACCTTCCAGTAGGACCAGTCGCCACGGTAACGACGAAATGCCTAGACTACAAGACGCATATGCCGCCACGCTTTTTATGCTGGGGCCAGCCGAAAATGAAATAATGACATGATAAGACTTTTTGGCAACCGAACGGGTTCGTCGAACTGCCCAAAACGTGCATCATTTGGCACCGGTTCCAATGGAAACGCGACAACCACCCTGGAAACCCTCAGCAACCCCACCAAGCGATTCACTTTGCTCATCCTCTACTGCATTATCGGAAAGGATTTAATGGCCTCGAGTGGTCTGGATCCCGTTGCCATGACGGGAGGATTTTTTGTCTTAATTTCTTCGCCAGTAAAAGGAGGCAAATTTTGAAAGGTTCGAAGGTGGCTGGGTACTGGAGGTTAGGAGTTGTGAGCTGGCCATCTAGTGCGCTACCAACAGTTACTGGAATATCCTGTACCGACTAGTGCTCCTAGCGCTTTGTTTCTGACAGACACTTGCTGTGGCCCCTAACAGTGGCCCAGGGTCAATGACTGCTTTTACCCCTCTTCAGAAATCAGACGCCAGAAGTAGAAAGGGTTGGTTTGGTGCGGCCACTTCGATACGCTCTGTTGCTGATGCCAGACGCAGCGATATCTGTACGCGATACAGAAGATGGGTGTCTTCTGCAGCATTGGCGCCCTATTGCTTACGCCTTTTGCAGCGACTGGGCCTCAGAGTCTGGGAGGACTTGGACACGGATGGAAACCTCCTTCCAAAACTGCCGTTGCAGCAAGAAAAGACATTATTGTTAAAAACCCATTCGCCGCAGCAAAAGAACATAAAACATGCATCTCGCTGAAACAATCTCGCTCCTCGGTGGAGGGGATCATCTTGCTGCTGTTGCTGTTGCCCGTCGGGCACGCACGCAGGAGGAGCTGAAGAACCCTTTTTGTGCCACTTGCGGAGGGTAAACAACAGGCAAATGCTCGGTCGCGGTGGTTCCAGTGCAGCTTTATAATGGCGCGAACGTTACACTGTTTAGCGTACAAGCCGGTCTGGTGTTACTTGCGGTTTCGCAGGAATTCGTGTAAACTTGATATGGAACGGGATGTTTTATCCTGCACTATTATCTGCCGCACAGCGTTCTAGTCTAGCCACCCCGCCCAACCTATCCCAGGCGCCATCGTCCTGAGAGGGAAGGGATTGTTGGCATTGTGAGCAGCATACATACCGGCTATTCGGCAGTCAGGCAACGAGACATGCAAAAGGGGGATTTATTTTAATGCTTCTCCTTTACGAGCATAAGTAGCCTCATCATCCATTCAATTCGCTGTTTCCTGTAACTCCACTCAAACCACTGCAGTCATTCTATAATTTCTCTCAAGCTACACATTGAATCGACGCACCCGGTAATGGTGTATTTGGTAAGAAGATTTGTGATTGCGTTTCCAGAGAATTCCACCGTAAGAGGATTATTATGAAGGGAACGGCGAACAATAACTGGTTCCGCGGTAGAGGAATCACCAACGAAATACCAATAAAACTATGCAAGATTGCAATGAGAATGGCGCAGAATAGAGCAATTTTCAAATCCAAATACATCAAAAATTGAAATAATTGTTGATTATGACACACTCGCTACGATACGGATGTCACAATCTACTAAAGCTTCTGATAAATCGATCTCTTATTACTCTCTCTCTCTCCCTCTCTTCTCCGTGTACTGTTGGTACATCACCTGGTACCATCGATGGCGCAGCAGTTGTAAGGTGTTACACGGAAGAAGCTCTGGAAGTTTGTAACGAGACGTCGGGAGAAAAAAGTAAAAGTAACGGAAGAGGAGCGAGATAAAATCAATCAATAATCCTTCTCATGCAGAACACCATAAGAAGCTTTCTGTTTGCCGGCGCTATCACGAGCACCCGGACGATTTCAAACGGACGTTCGTTTCCCCTAAACCGATTGCCATGAATAATTTATGTTTTTGTCTTTATCCTTTCCGGCATCTGGTGCCGACGGCAGTGGACGGTCGTGGTGCGGTGGTAGTGTTGGTAGGAGACTTTTTTCCTCCCCGTTATCAATGTTCATAAAAGCTGCCAATCTGATGGCCCTTGTGCTGGTTTCTGTGGGCACATGTGTGGTGCTCCCGCTACGTCAACGTCAATTGAAAACCCATTGATCGCCATCAATCAGCTGCCAATTGCAGGTGCCATCTTTGCTATCCGACCAAAAAATCCACTCCAGCTTACAGCCAACCCACGTGGATCGACGGCGGTGGAGCGCCACACGGGAGAGTAACGGGGCACACCATGTTTCATCGTGCAAGGCAAAATACAGGCGTGCCGAAAACGGGTGTAGGGCCATCCCCACGGATGGGAGATGGATCAACTCTTCATCTTGTGGCCGCAAACGGGCTGTGTCTCAGCTGTCGAATGATTTAGCCCCGGCCGAGAAGCTACTAGTTTAATGGGAAAAGAGAAAACCAGGGGGTTGGGTTCAGCGTTAAGTGGGTTAAGCGGCAAATCCATTGCCTTGCTGCGCTCCTGTCGAAACAATCGATAGGGAATAGCCTAGAACGGCACCCTTTTGGCATCCTAATCAATTTAAGTCATCAAATCCCTAGATCCTTCGATACCCTTTCCATTAACTCACTTCGTAGGGTGAGCAAACGTATAATCAGGTTTATTGACCGAGTTGCTTTCTATACCTAGCCATTATGGACTAGACGATGTTATATCCGTTGGAAAGATGGACAGCTGGCTTTCCACAGAAGTTTGCAGTTGAAATGACGTGCTTCATCGATAAGGGTTCAACGGAATCTTTGCCTTTATGAGTGTAATACAGTGGTGTCATAGGTTGTGGGTTGGTGTGGGATACACGTGTGTAGGTGTGTTTAAACTTTAGTCTTGGAACATATGTCATAACTGGCTGTACCTCTTTCTTCACAGAAATTGCCAAACGGACAGTTATTTATCGCTTACAAAATAAATGTTTCAGCGTAAACATGGAATAGCAAATTCATTTTGCGATTGTTTCGGTCCTTTGTATAATTTTATAGCGATCTATCATCAAACAAGTGTTGTTTTTCTTGCATAATATGTTTGTAAAAGGCCGGAACATTCGAATATCATAAGAATAATACATTTTGGATCGAATTTTTAACATAGGTCCAGAAAGCAGGATCCGTCTTTTTGAGGAATAAACTAAACATTATACAAATATATTTTTATAAGTACATTCATTGTATCGAGTGTGGTTAATATTTATTACACTTGTATTTATGAAAAATAGTTACGGTAAAATACCAACGAATAAGAATAACTTGGACTTTTAATAGTTCTTTTAAAATTTCTTTAAAAACAAAATCCGAAATAAAAAACCAACGCATTTTAACGATATTAAATTAATCTCCAGTAACAGCAAACACCAATGAAAATAAATGCTGCGTACAGCAAATACGATTACCACTTGCTTACTGTGAACAGTGGTGAATGAATCGGAACGATTTATTTCTATTTTGCGACGCGAACCATCAGCGAATGAAAAATGGTGCTTTCTACAGCCAACACGCGTATAGCGACTTGTAGCATTGCACGGCTGAACGCGAAAACCTCGTACTGTCGAACGACGTCCCATCGGTGCTGCAATGGTTTCACCTTTCACCGTTGCGTTGTTGTGACATTTGTCTAAATTCAATTTAATACGCGACTGACACGATGATATTAGGCAAAAAGCTTCGACCTTATTCTCGTACAAATACCAGCAGCAAGCAGAGTGGCAGAGGAAATATTTTCCTTTTCAAAAAAAAAAAACTAGTAGCAACTGATGTACCATACCTGCATGACCCGCAATTTGATTTTTTTCTCCGCTCCACCATTGCGCACAATCACGACTCTTATTTAGACAACGATGGAGTTTGCTGGAGGATGGATTAATTTGTTTGTTGGCTGTCGCTTGACTGTTTGCTACGCAGCTCTCCGGTCGCTGCATTGCTACGTACGTGGTATGCTTTGGCCTAGGCGCATAGAACCCGCACGATCGAGGACCAAATTCACTCCCCTACTCCGTCGGTGGTAGTCACCGCAAGCTCAAGTGTTACCGGGAAAATGCTACAGGAAATACAGAAAAATGCACAAAACCCATAGGAGGTTGTGGAAGTAAAAAAGTTAGCACAGGCACAGGCCAGACAGCCCGGGTGGTTCTGGCATACTGTAGCGCCACGATGCACAGCACGAGACCAAACACGAGGTGCGACTGCCGAAGCTGAGAGATTTATGATGGGAATATATTCTGCTGGTTGACGGTATTTTTCCGGGCTTTTCCCACCCATCTCTGGGCGGGCCCCGGAGAATGCGGGAAAATTTGCGCCAAGAAGCAAATGACGCCATCAGAGGGGCGAGGCAAACCGAAGCGAGGACGCCGAACGGTTGAAGCAGACAACCGACCAATGACGGCGACGTTGATTATGCACCGTCGTACCGTTCCGTCGATGACGGCGGCGGTTGCTGCAGAGCGCCGCGCGCGCCCGAGGAATTATGAGCGGGATTCATCATTTATGATACACCAGCTTCCCGGAATCCGGAGCCAAATGACAAAGATGAGACGTGCCAGATTGGACGGAATGAAGTTATATAAATGGTGGCCGCCGAAGCAGGGAACGAATTTCGGGCAAATTATTGCCTATAAATTGGACCATAATTCGGCTTCATGCTTGGTGTCGCACATTAACGATCGGAAGCGGTAAAGAGAGAGACAGAGAGAGAAAGAGAGAGCAAGAGCGCGTGCACGAGAGAGAGAGAAAGAGAGAGAGAGAGAGAGAGAGAGAGAGAGAGAGAGAGAGAGAGAGAGAGAGAGAGAGAGAGAGAGAGAGAGAGAGCCCTTTTTCAATCTTCGTTCGTTCCGTTGAATGTGAAGAGAAAAACGGAAAATGCACCAACCGGGCGCGTATCGGGTAGCTGAGCATACATTTATGTAAGATCGATCGATTCGTTGCGGTTATCAAACCAGTTTAATACTCGAGCGCATTTTGTGCACCTTTGCTCGGCACCATACTACACGCACTAAGCGTAATGAGATATTGCGACGAGTAAACCCTAATGCTCATGTCACGCTATCTGCAGAGTGTCCTTTTAACAACATTAATTAAAACTGTTAGCAATGTGCCTGAAGTCGTTGCACAGATTGATTAGATTCCGTCAAAGGACATCTTATAAAATGATACCCAATTTGATATCACCTCTCTTTCTCTCTCGCACACACACATACAACACATGTCGTTCACTTGACTCGATCATATAGGAAGGTCAGACAGGCGAGCGCCTAACATGAGCACAGAAGATAAACATTCAGGACATAAAATAATAAATCTCTTCGCTAGACACGAAGGCCAGACCGTGCGATCCTTTCTCTTCTTCCAGCATCACTACTATCGTTGCTTCGCAATCTCTCGGCCGACACTATCGTTTCAATTTGCAATTTCTGGTTGCACACATCGAAGGGTCTCGAAGATTACGAGCCAGAGCCAACGTGTGGAACGTGTTAAAAGATCAAATGAGAAGGCTACCGGGCGCCTCCACCTCGTGCCAGACAGAAGTGAAGTGGCGCAATCTCTGGAACGGTTTTTCCAACATCCGGTTTGTTTGGGTGATGCCTTGTAAGGTCACGTACGTCAAAAGACAGTCTACATGTTTCTAGTCAGCGAACGGTGAATGGTGGCGTCCTGCTGCTACTGCTGCTGGCGTGTGTTTCGTAATTCTTCAACACCAAGAGACTCCGGGCTAACCGAGAAGAGGGAAAATGGGAGGTGGGTAATGGAATTAACATTTAATCTGTCCTCGACGAGATGCTAGCAAAACATCGGAGCATCGGATCTGGATCACTTGACACCCTGGAGCAGCCTCACCAGAATAGCAGTTGACCCTACACACACTAGCTTCGTCGACCTTCTGTCGTCTTCCTGCGCTCTGGCAGCGTGTAAGACACGGCGGAACATATTTTGCAGACCCCACAGTACTCAGGCATGTGCCATGTGGCTAGTGCCAGCGACAGGAAACCACACGCTGCAGCATCAGGCAAAGGCATTGTTGAAGTTTCCTAGAAACCGAACGGTTCTTGTGGCCACACTCATCTATCTATACCATCAGCGGCTGAAAGACTACGCTAGCTACGCCACAAACGTTGCCCCGCATCGATGCCGGAAGGCTCTTCGATGCTAATGTGTGAGGTGGTTACGAGTAGCCTGTCCAATAACATTAACGTTAAGGCGGCATGTGGCATGTTTAGGTTTTGCTCTGGTTGAAATTCATTTGCAAATATTACGAAAAGTGACTCATCAGATTTTCGTAACAAAAAGGTTACCGGAAAATTTGATTCGCCAAAATCCAGCAATACATCTTTAGTGCAGGAGTGACGATAGAGAAGCCGTTGGCGTTGACGTTGACTGTAACGAAGATGTACGAAATAGATGAAAAACAAATCAAAATTTCAAAACCCGTTCTTACTTACTATGCTTCGAATAAGAGCATGTTATGTTAAACAGCAATTCTCAATCGCCCGCAAACTTGATGGCCACACGAGGCCACAACGGGCATAACGAACCTCTGCACAACTTCTGCAAGGATCTTCATCACATAAAATTAAAATAAATTGCTCGTTAGAATGCATACACCGAAGGGAAGCATTTCTGGTGGTAGGAATATCTACATAGCAAAGGGTCAGACCACATACACACACACACATTCCACAAAAAGTATCCACACCTTGCCAAGCAAACCGCACGCAGACGAAGAGTTGTAGAAAGGTTCCATCGAAAGTTGAAAAATGCCTTCATTAGCCTTTCACGCTCCGGTTGCTAATAAATCATGCATCTTGAGTAAGTGAAAATATCTCTACCGGCAATTCTATCGTACTGACACTCTCTCTCTCACTATACTTTCAACTGCACACACAAACGACGATCGTGCAAAGGACAGAAACATTCACACGGCGACTATCAGGCGGCGACTGGCGTTAGCACCTGGCTGTGGTCGTACCCGAACTCGCTCTATGTTGTCAAAGTGTCCGGTATTTCTTTTTTTTTTATTTCGGTGCTGGCTTCCCTTTTTTTATGCAGGACGGCATGCAGGGGTCGGCAAGGGAATACTCTGATTGCACTTTCTGGGCATTGCACTTCAGTGGGGTTGGACTCGTTGAGAGTATATTTCAATTATACTGCAAACGAACCGACCTCAACCAGAACGCGGCGATGAACCGTTTAATGAAAAGAATGGCAAACGCGTAAAAAGGAGTGGGAAAACGCTGAAGGAGTCGTGAAAGATGGTTTCCGCACGTTATTTCATAACAATTTGCAACGTAAGTCAAATGTGAAAGTCGTGGAATTTAATGATTTTACTTGAAATTCATCCATTACTGAGAGGGACAACTTCTCTAGCTTACCAGCTTTATGGACTCCAACTGTAGCGTTATTTCGAACGCTCTTATGAATACAATCGTGTAGAACGGAGATACAGCTATAAATTGGTGAAAAAATCTGTCCCTCTTCGCTGAGTGATTTCGCAAATTTCGCATAAAGAAGAATACAATGCTCATACTTTTCGATTGCACGAACCGATATTCTTTACATTCTATGAAAGAGGAAGTGGTTCGAAAAGTTTTTTAAAAGGTCCTTTGAATCCTTTGAAAACTTTTGCCAAAGTAACCGTAACTTCAATGCTTCTTCCTCGTGATTAACTGGAGGACAGGCGAATCAACAATAAATAGTACAGAATAAAACACAACCGAATCAGAAGGGAAAATAAAAATTCAAAACATAACTCGCGAGCGGAATGATTGACGAATTGACGGGATAAGTCCGGGAAGATTCAATAAAACCGTTCGCAAAGCAATCGACCATTTCATCTCTCAATATCAATTCAAATCAATGCGCAACTGAATGTTCGATTTGTATTTGCCGTTTTCCCGTTATTAATTTCACATGATTCATCTTCGTCTGCCAAGGACGAAGAACGCAGGAGAAACAGTTGATCCACTTCTGGATCAAAACGGTATCAGATAACGGGAAGTTATTTGAGCTGGTCAAGTATTTCCAGGCAAATAAATGGCAACAAGTTTATATACAAACAAAATTTATTTGTTCTAGTTGATGAATATATCCGTGTATTTACTAAAGTTATCATGATTCCTTATGGAAGGCTTCTCATAGCAATAGCTGTTGAGAATTTGTTATATAGGATATAGAGTAATAGAGTCAATTAATGAAGAACAGATAATCGAAAGTATGAAAAGTGCCCTTTTGACATACTTTTTCTAAGACAACATTTCTCAACCCGCTATCGCTATGGCTTAGCAGTTCGTTTTAATTACACGCGGGAACGAATCACATTACTGCGCACAATAGTCCGCGTACTGCAGTATACTTGACACTTAACTCATAGTGAACTACCATCGTTCTTTCATAATTATCATCTTTAGTTGGGTGCTACCCGCTAATGCACCGTGAAACATCCGCTTCACAGAAGCGAAGGATTCAAAGAGACGGCTTTCCAGATGACGGCACCACGTAGCTACGGATTAGCATTAATGAGCCAGTCGTCCGGATGGATGGTTTCAACTGCCGACAGACAGGAACTGTCCCTCTGCTCGGTGGACCTGCTTGTAGCTAAACTGCAGCACAAGCATGCCGGGTACCTGTCCCGCTTATCGGAGTGATGAAAGTAATTTCCTACATTATGATCCTGCTCGAGATAATAAATTTCTTGTTCATCTGCTTTGTGCTTCTTTGTCCCATGGAGATTCTAGACGAATGATATAGACCTGCCGGAAGACAACGAGGCCAATGAGTGTCTGCAGGGTATGGGATTTTTGGCACATAATATGATGCAAATGTACTCAATGCCAGGGAGCGCACGCGTTCTGCTAGCGTTCAGCTATGACTGATGAAATCCACCAGCATCACGGCATCAAAAATCACTAGAGGATAAGCGTGATTCAAAAGAGATGAGGGAAACGAATTGAATTGAGTGACAAAACTTTTTCTTCTCAATCTAATTCTCTTCACCTGCGTCAAAACGCCAGACCGATGGTAGAAGCATGTGGTGCACCTGATATATCCGCACGACTTACGGGAGATATTTGAAGAAGAAATGATTTAAATATAATAATTTTTTATATGAGCCTTCATACAGTTACAAGATACAGTTCTTCCGGGGCTTGTGACTCACTAATGCTTGACTTGCTTACTTGTTTGTCTTTGTACCCTTCGAGCCAGGGATCTCGTTGATCCGAGATTAAAAGTGTGGCTTTCAATGTTTCAACAGATTTCATTTCAATGTTCAAGAGCGCACTTGACTGTTTGTGACATCTCTCATTCGCATGCTACCTAGCCGGCCTGTAGTTGGATACGTTGCAGCAAAAATGAGGCATCTTTCTACGCAATCCAATACCAATCTGTCCTATTAGAATGTCACCACAATAATGAACATGATACCAACCGAATAACTCCACATCTAATTCATATTTCTATCCCCTCATCCATAACGCCTAGATGTGCTGGTCCGAGATAATTGCGAATGTGCCTGGTTTTGGGATTAAAATTTTAGGACCGATGAATTTGAATTGATAACTGGCAGAAAAGATATAAAATTCTAACCTTGGTCGCAAATACCGTATCGGTATCGGTTTGAACCTACATTTTAATGGTAAACTGAAGCAACTTTGCTCAGCGTTTACCGTTTGGCGTTATTCGCGTTGTTCACAGCTGGATGAGCTTGTCATCAAGCGGATGTAGTTCTTGCTCCAACAGTTCGAGCAGGTCGTGCGAAATTAACGTGGCGAAGTAAAGAATCGGCTTTTGTGGTCTTGATTTCCGCGAGTAACGCGCGCTCCTTGTTACCAAGTTTTGTGTGTGTGTTGGCCATGACAAATGTGACGGTAGCCGGTTCCAGCAGAGCTGCTGGCTTGACAGGTTGATGCTGGGTTTTTTGATGAAATAATTTAACTTTTCCTCCGACCGTGCAGTTCTTGACAGCATGCCGAGTTCCTCCGCTTATCATTTTTTGAATTTTTTTGCCTTCTTCCACTGTGCGCTACATCCCACCTGGCGCTTTCAATAACCTTCATTGAAATTCGTTTACGTGACTCTAGTTGGCGTGTTGCCACGAGAGTTCTTTTTTTTCTCGTTTGACTTTTTGCTTTCGTCCTTTCGAGATGCAAATACACTCGACAGTATTCTAAGCGCGATTATTTTCTGCTTGCCTTTCTTTGAAAAGAATTGCGATCTTTGGAGCCCGGTACCCGGTCACGTTGTCTAACGGTTGAACGTTTCGTTTAATGAATATTTCTGTTTTCCGAAGTAATAAAAGGACGGTTTCCCAATTAAATTATCGAGCAGCCAAGGATCTTGGACGTGGTTTTCTATTTTCCACTTTTCCGGAACGGCTGTAAGGGTATTGTGATTGCTTGATTTAAATGCCTACAACTGATTCAGCTTTATGTTTACAAGCTCAAGCCCTGTCGAATCACAAAAACCACTGCAAGAAATAATGTTTCATTTATTGTGACACTTCAAATGATTGCTATCAATACTCCAGCTGCCAGCTGCAACCATTTGTCATACCGCGAGATGACGGAATTGCTTATCGATTGTGAACAAGTCATTAACGCAAATCAATACCGATCAATGCTTTCGAATGGTAATCCAACGAGTATCTCATCAGATCAATAAACTTGGCACCGTTTCGCTTCATTCATTGATTTTGCCGTGGCGTGCCCGCGGTGCTCGCGCAATAAATTATTTGTCAAAGCGAAGCGTGATGATGAAATGAGGCCGCCACAAACTCCATTGTTCGGCTAGACAAACCACTCCAGATTGTTGTAGGCAACTGCGTAGAGCCGCTGTTTAAAGCCAACAAATTAACTTGTGTATCGCATAAATCAATTTCCCTTCCGACATCTGTTACATCCTCCAGTGCCCTGACGCCATCGCGTCCCATTCACGGACGTTTATCAATTGGCAAGGAAGCGGATGGGATACGTTTTACTCGTGCCATCAGCAAAATAAACGTGAACGAAGCGTTTCGTAGCCTTCACCGTTTGATGCACGCGCTGCGAGTTCCGGTTTCGTTATCACTTCCAATCTATCTATCATAGGCAAGGACAATGGAAATGGAACGTCTTAAATGTGCATTAATAAATTGCTTCTTCACCTGTCCCCTGAAACGCTTGTCGAATGATTCTATTCAAATACTGATTAGCTATCAGCGTTCGGGGGGTAACGGCTACATTGTATTCTATCCCACGTTCGTCACCCGGCGATGCGTAATACATCATAAATAATTCCAGTCTCTGATGAAAGATGCAAATATTCACGCCAGAAGCCAGCAGGTGTTCTGTTGTCCCGGTTTGGGTGGGAGGATGGTGTTCGATTTTCACACCAAATCCAATCCGCCAACGGGCATTTTGCAGCCGCCCCCTTTAGGAGCATTTTCCCATTGGTGGCTAGCAAATACGACCACAAATTAGGCCGCTAATGTGAGATTTATATGCAAATGTCGGTGTCGGTGACGCCACCCCCAAACCGTATGTGTGTGCGTCAAGTGCCTAAATCAATTGCCACACGGTGGATGAAGGGTTGGCTTGGCTTCGTGCGTGTTTGTGTGTGTGTGTGTGCGCGCCTGTTGTATCATATCCTCTCGGTAGACGGTTAACTCTTTCGAGGGGTCAAGTGCGCCGTGGGGTGGCCTTCCTTTCATTGGCGTATGTCTTTCGTTAGGGAAGCAGCATCCACTCGGCTACGGCCAACAAACAAACACCGTGCACCGTGGGGTGAAGTTGCATCTCGACGAGGGCGCAACAGTTGCATGCGGCTACAGGCTCGAGAGGATCGTGGTGTTGTTGAGGGAACGAAAGAGTTTCCCAGTACGGTAATCGATATTTCTCTCTCTCCCTTCCCTGATTACAAAGGGTCGCAAGGGCAAGGAAGAGAGCATGCTGCCTGCCACTCTGTCATCGGCCAGCAGACCGACCCGCCGGCCGAACGACACGTGTTGATTTATCGATGAAGGAAATTGGATTATGTTAATTGAGCAGGACCTGGAAAATGGATGTACGGGACACACACCAGCCGCATTCGGGAGGTAGAAAGTATGTCACCAAAAAGGGGGAAGGAAGCCCTAGGCAAAGGAAAATGGATCAACCTCCCTTCGCCGAATAACACCTCCCACCGGCCGACGGGTGGAAAAATGAAATAATTATTTTAAAATCAATTAACAATATGCACCGGTGTCGCATAACATCCTAAAGCCGATTTGCGTCATCGTAACGTTGCATAAGGTGCACATCAGAGCGTTCTCGAAGGGGGGGGGGGGGGGGTGGTAGGGGTCCGCAAATGCAAATGATCGAGATGATCGAAAGGGGCGGGGGTCGATGGTCGAGTTATTTCGCTGCGCTGGGTCAGTTTACAATTCAATTAAAGCAGACACATATTGTGGCCGAGTGTTGGTGTGGTGCAGAGGGGTTGTTCCAGCTGCCAATTTTTCCATGTTAATTTCAGCCTTTCATAATTTAATCAACTTCGAAAACGAAATAAATAATGAGCTAGCAATAACAGAAGTAATTTACATCGCCTGTACTTTTTTTTTAGTGGTTCTTGTTTGCCGGAGTATACGCTGGAGAGATCAGTTCTTGGAGCGTGAAATGGACTGTGACAGCGAGTGGGGAAGTCGAGTGTGCCGCGGTTTGTGGTGGTGTAAATTGATGGTGCAAAGAGAGATAGTTTATGATGGTAAAGATCTCATGCGGATAACAAATTGGCGAGATCTGACAGATTTATTTTAACTGATTTCGTCAGGGAAAGAAGAACTTATGAACTTCCTTACTTTATGAAATTTGAATGATTTCCTTCTTGAGCAACAGCTGCTAGTTAAACAACAAACTCGTCCTTTGAATTTAGCATGATATTTGGCCCTCAGAAGCGTTGTTAATTTAAAAGAAGTTAATTTTTAATCTATATATGACAATCTGGAGCGATTTCTACAACCAATCTACAAAAACAAAAACAATTAAAATTACCAATGTCCCGCTAATACCATCATCATAGCATACAGTAGCTGCAAAAGGTTGGAATACCAAAATTAATCTACGTTTCCTAGTAACATCAATACGGAATCAGAACACCACAAACATGATGTTTGCGCCGTCTCTCGTTGAGTACGGAGAAATTGTCTCCGCTTGCTGCGAAAATGCTAGCAAATTGCGATAAAGCACGCACTTCAAAGATTTGCAAAAGCCTACCGAGAATCGAATCCTACATTCTGTGAACCGTTTAAGGAACCCTTCAATTTATTTTGCCCCCTTTTGGTATGATGTGTTTTCGTCTGATACATGTCTCCGCAGTCGTTCGCTTGCATTGGACAGATGATTCCGGAAAATCCGATTGCGAAATGCGAGGGCATTCGTGAACGCATTTCGTCTCGGTGTTGCTTATTCCAATTTCCCACATTTATTTTTCTCCGTTCGACGCTCGAGCAAAATGTAAACTGTGCTTCTTCTCCTGGTAGGCAAACAAAATGCTACTGCCGTCGTTCGCATGGGTTGTCTGTCATCATGTTGCCAGAGCATCTACCCTTCTGCCTATTCTCCCACCCAGTGTCGTCCCGGTTGATTTGATTTGAAATGAGCAAATAGATGATGGCTCAGCATCCGTCGTTTCCAACGCCAATCATCGGAACAAAACGGAAAAATCCACCTCCCACAACTGCGCTGCTGGTGGCTTCCGTACGGAATGAAAATGAGATTTTTGTATTCCATCCTTTTGGGGCGTAATTAAGTAAACTGATATTGGAGCAGGATATTGGAGATTCCTGGAAGATTGTCTTCCTGGTTGAGTTTATTTTACACCGGAATCGACATTTTGAATGGTGAAAGCTATCGTCGAAAGTAATTAGTTCCGTTCTGAAGCAGATGTTTTTTCGATTACTCTAGAAGCGCGCCCGATGATAAGATTGGTTTCGGTAGCAGCATGTGCAATTCTGTAAACTACGTATCAATTTCAGTAAAAACAAATCGACATACGTTTGTAGAACAGAATTTGTCTGCACGTTGCTTTCTCATTGGTGCATAATGGTCTAACTCGATTAGCACTATTCAGTGTGGCCAGAGACCCGCGTTCGTGGCCCCGAAACCACCAATTTGATATCGTTTTGCGCTCAAAACCAGAAACATATCCTCGGGCACCCATATGGAATTACAATTCCATGCGGGAACGGTGGTTTGCTTATCATGGCGATTCCATGTTTAGTACTCCAACCACAGGTTGGCTCACCAGCAGTGGTAGTAGTGTATGCATTTGGGGGTAAGTTCGACTCCCGGTATTTGTTACACAGCCAGGTGTGAACCTCCGAGCCTCATCTGTAGTAGTTGTTTGGAGGCGCCAGGCCGTCTGTAATTGAAATCAGTTCACCGGCACACTCGGCAACGGAGCCTGCGGGAATTATTTTGGATTTTGTGGCTTTGTGAACAACTGTTGTAGGTTGGCACGAGATGTTTGCGAGGTGGTGTTCAAGCGCGGTGGCCAGATGGCGAAAAGATTTAACGCAATTTGCCCAAAACAACGCCGTTCTAGAAAGTTCAGAATAACGTTGGTCACGCAATAATATCTATAGATCGAATTTTACCGTATACTTTAGAAAAGGCGCCTTTTCACGAGATGTGTGATACATACCTGCAATGGAATAAATACAAAATATTCATTATTTATAATGCAATTACGCTTAAAGATTAAATAATCACTAGTAACATAAGGCGAGAAGATCAATACATAAAACTAAACTATGGTGAATCAAACATCCATTCTGGATACACATAAAAATATTTTTTCAATAAACAAAAAGAAGTAAATTGAAAAAACTTAATAATTTTTTGACCAGACGATACAGATGTGCGCTATTTCATAAGCACATAGCTTCGCCATATTGCGATAGAAAAGTTTAACGACGGCTGCATTTTACATCATGAGGGGTACCTAAAAGCGACCGATACGGTACGCGGAAGGATGTTTTGCGCATGCTGCCGAAAAGTTAGTTACCCAAAGGAGAAACTTTTAAAAATCGAGCCAAAAGATGAGTTAGAGTTATGGGCAAAGTTGAACCAGCGGTGATTTGGAATATTTATAAATTGTAACACATGTTTTGTCCCAGTACCGCAACGGTGCACTATCACATGTTGTTGGTGTTTCGCAAGTAACATTCGTTGTATAGGAAATGCATTCTGAAAAGTAGCGAGTAAATGCGCGAATACTAAAACGATTGAAAATACTAAGTAAGAAAATGATCAAACTTTCTTTATTCAACTTCTAACCAATCATTGAAAGCTGTCCTCGAATGTAAACCAACAGTTGTTTATGGTTCGAGAAGGAAACGGTCTGTGCACACACCGAAGACATATTGCCGTAAGCAGCAAACGGTAACTTAGAAAGCGGTATCATAATTCTTCCACCTAGCCGTCCGGTCGTTCCGTCACATAAATTCACCGCTAATCAACGCTCGCCGGGGAATGCTACACCGGAGAAATTCAGCATACAATGGGTCGAAGCCGTGGTGCTCTAGCGAAAACGAAGCATCATCATCTTCTGTACACTCGCTGGTTGGTTGCTTTCATCATGGTTTCATTAAACTAACCGTTCAGTAGTGGAGTAAATCGCCTCATGTCCAAGAGCAGGCAAAGCACTTTGAACAATCGCATTTGGGTTTCTGCATGCGGTAATTAATCTACCTCAAGTGGATAACAATTAGCGGATGTCCTACCTGAGGAGAGGCACAGGGAAATGGCTCGTCATACCCTTGGCATCCGAGGAACCGCCCGTTGACCATTAGCCGTTAGGATAAGCATTATCAAGAAAGCTGCCAGCTTGACTTGGCTCCAGCGTAAAGATAGTCATACTCTTGGTCGAGTCATTGTCAGACAAATGGTATCTCACCGTACTCGAGGGAGCAGTTTCCAACCTTCCGGTTCGCTCGGGAAGTGCACGACGTGAACATGACGTACTAAACAATGCAATTCTTGAATACCATCGCCTCGTTTCGTGCTGTGCATGGTTTCATAATTAACGTGCACTTGCAGACCACCATTTGAGCCACCATTATTTGCTAAAACTGGTCCCTCCTGCCGGACTTGATGGAGGAGATGTACAATTAAAGCCATCGCAGGATCTGCTACAAAATTTGTAACATAAATTCGTTCAAAGCGTCTCTCCAGTTCGGATCGAGTTATTAATACCATCGTTGGCAAAACTTAAAATAGTAATTGCCGAACTGGATGTTCCAAAATGTCAGCTTCAATCTCCACAAGTGTAAAGTGAATTTGTTATATGTATGTTTTACTGATGCCGAAATAATTGGTATCCCTGGTGGCACTGATTTCAATCTTGACATTAAAAGTTAAACCAACCAGTCTGGCTGGCTGGCTGGGCTGGTTGATACCGCCTTCCTGCAGGAAGTAGGAACTTATAGCAATGGTAAGGCTTCCGGACGAACCGTCCTTGTTTCGCTAGCGTGCAATGCAAACCCGATGCTGCTTAGCCTTCGCTGGGTGACAAATGGTAACAAGAGAAGCCATCATCATCATCGTCGCCGTCGTTTAGTGCAACCAAGAAGCCAAGCAAGCGGGACTTCCCCGGGTGCAGTGCAGTTCCGGATTCGCTTCGCGCTTCCTGTGATCGCTTAGAAGAGCGATGAAGTCACTCAGTGTTCGTTGGCAAAGTTTAAGCTTATAATGAGAGCAGGAGGAGCAGAAAAAAAAGGAAAAGAAAACGGGCTGATGCTGGTCGCGAGTACACGACGGAACAATTCATCATGGCGGAATCTATGCCAGTGTATTTATGTGACGAGAAGGACGCCGGAAGGAAAACAGCAACCAAAACCAACCAGTCCCCCCACAACAAGATGGAGTGCCAAAAGATGGATGATACACACTTGGCCCAGCCCGTCAAGTAGCATTACGTCGAGAGTTAATACCGGCACATCAACGTCAGGCCGCAGCCGGAACCGGTCCACGGCTACCACGTCTACGGCGATGGTGCCACGCGAGAATCTTCAAAAGCGACACCAGACCGGCACCCCGCCTTCGGCCCGCACTGCTGCTTGGTGGCCACTCATCGGGGACGGCCGCAACATATACTATAGCTGCCACAGAGTAACATCTTCGGTGACGAGGTTTCTAGCCATCGCTCTCTCCTATTTCTTTTTTTTATTCTTTTTCTCCTTCACCGATGGCATCACTGATAACAGGGAACCGCTCGCTCCGATACAATGAAAGCTTTTCGTTGGCCGACATTTCCGGGCATCAACACAAACGGAGAAAGGAGGAGCCGCTGCTGCGGTCGCTTGTCCCCCGCACATTTGCTTTATTGTTCCCAGGATGAAGTGAACGCGACTTGGCCGGCCAGACCCTAGGGGCAAGGCTGTCTGCGTGTCTGCCTGACGTTAGTTTGATGGATGTCCCATTTAGCCCAGGGGCTCGCGGCGCCGTTCACAAGCGGACAACAACAAGCAAACCACCACCCAGCGCTCAAGGATGCTTCTTCTGGTGAAAGTCCGGTTCTTGCGAAAGCGAAACACTCCTATACGCGACCACGATCGAGGGATCGTGGCGGGCCATGTCCCGGTTTTTTTTTTTGTGAGGGCTTACACACTTCCCTCCAAGACACCAAACAAATTCCGTCCGGTGCTACCTCGGCGTGCAATTTTCCTCGGTTCCTTTTTTTTTTTGAAGAATTCCTTCCACGACATAATACAATGTGATGCCTTCCTTCCTGGCGCAGGATGCTGGTTTTGGAGAGGGGGGCATTTGGCATTCTTCGGAAGCAGTGCAAGAAAGCAGGAAGCACGGAAGGCAAAGAGATTCTGCTGCTGCTGCTGCTGCTCCTGGCACGGTAATGAAAGGAAAATAACTCGGGGAAAATATGCATTCTCATGCTTTCGGTTGCCCGAAGGATTTACTGAAGATATGGTACGGAGCACGGACCACGGTAGTGAGATTATTATATTTCTTTTCCACCGGTAATGGTTATGCATGAAGCGAACGAAGCGATAGCGTAGAATGGATCTACTTGCTACTCGGTAGTCGCCACTGCATCAGCTTATGAAGCCGAGATTGAACTTGAAGCTTTTAGATGCTGATTGAACTTGAAGCTTGAAGCTACAATAGATCCCTCGCTCGAAGAAGTCGAACCCTAGGAAACGGTGCTGGATACATTTGTATGGATGTCTTGTATGACATGTGGGATAAAAGGAGGACGGGTGGACCCTTGTCAATCCGCCAACACATTTACACTCTTCCTCCCCATCGATGGGTTCAAAACGGGCTCACCAGAACCTAAGGAAAGAACGTACCGCTCATAACATAACGCCAGGCGGCTGCTGAAAACGGAAAACTTCAAATACATTCGATATGCTTCGTCGCATCGGAAGTAGGGGGAAGTTCCCCCATTTTAAAACAAAACAAAAAACAAAAACTCCAAGCCATTGCGAATGTGAATTCAATTCGACCAAGACGAACGTAACGTGTTGCCGCTACTGTACACCCAAGTGATTGTAGTGAACAAATAAAAGTCAAATTCGTCGTCGGTTTGCTGCTGATTCGTTGTACGGGGGTGGCGGGCTGAGGTAAGATGGCAAAATTTTGATTCCTGTGTGTTTTTGCTCTGTTTACCGACAGACACGATGTCCTTTTAGTTTTTTGTTCGTCGAATAGACGGGGGGGATTTGACACATTGATTCGATGTCAATTCCGTTGAAGTCGCTTGTTTCAGCCCTTTTTTTACCCAAACACTGCAACAGTCGCACCATATCGATTGGGGACCGTTTGCGTTTCCTAGCGAACGGAAAGGTGTACCAGAAATTGCCAGAGAACAGAAAAGGAAGAGCCAAGTATTGAACCAAACCATTCATTGCGAACCTACCCAAAACTACACACGTTGTGCTACCTTTTTTACACATGTTGTGCGGAAAAGTGGACAGAAATAGCAAACATGCTACCTACGTGGATGTTGTGCTCGATTCGCTATTGCAATGACCGAAAAAGGTATATAATATTTTTGTTAAAGGTATTTTGTATTACTTTTGATTATTTATCCAACTAATGTACTAAAGCAGCGCATTTGAATGAGATTTGAAAGAATTTTCTTGAAATGTGTTTTCATGTACAAAATGGAGCCAATTTTGGACATGCTAGTTTTTAGTAATGTTTTTGTAACCATATTTAAGTGATAGAACTGTAAATACCAAACGCTCAAGTAACAATAAATGCCTCTGAGAGCTTGTCTGGCCATCCGAGAAGCCAGGGATGTATTGATTTATGTTCATGCCATTAGACCTGACAGCAGCATTAGCTTCGTAAGGGCCATCAGTGATGACAACCCTCTGAAAGGTGAAAGGTATTTCAGTTGATTCTTATTGGAATTTTTTCACCCTCGTAGTCACTACACTGCTGCCACAAGAAATTACTTTCCGGTAGGGTGTCTTCATGCTACACTTTACGGCACAACGAAAATCACCCACTTATGACCCCTGCGCATTCGGTGCTCGGTACGAATTTGGAGAAATGGAAGCAAACGATGGACGGTGATGATGTTGGTAGTAATCTGGTGTGGGGCAGATCTGCAGGGGACGGCCACCCTTCGCTTTAGTGTAGGACCAAGCAACATGTCGTTGAAGGTGATGTGCCGGCGCGGTCCGGCTATGCCGGCTTCAGTTTCATTCTTTTTTCTTTTGCTTCTTCTGTAGCAATTTTTCTGCAAAACAGTTCATTCATATTGGTGTAGTGAGTGCGCATCATATTGAAGAGCACAAATCCCTCCAGGGAAGGATGAACTAAACGGCTGTCCACCCCGTGCCCCTTCGTTCGCGGTACGTTTCCTCCTTCCTGAGCGGCGCTCAACCGTATGTCAAAAGCTGCTATTAGGTCCCTCGAGGGAAGGCGTTGTTTGGTCTTGCACATAATTCACATCGGTAATCCCTCCCCTACAACAAGCAAGCAGCAAGCAAAGCTAGCACGATTCGTTGCTGGGTTACATGGCATAGCATATCAGTGAGATTATTGCGGATCACACTGGCGTGTGGCGAAATAGCTCAAGCGTATCCGTACGATGCAAACATGCTGCTCCGCGAGTGTTTTGTTGTCGCTTGGTAATCATTGTCATATCAAAAAGGAAAAACCAATTTTCTTTTCATTTTCTTCGTAATTGGTAATAGAATTTCCAAACAAGAAAATTAAATTTTCTATTTGCGGTTAAAGAAAGCATACACCCGATACAACGCTACACGTGTGCGTTAGCTTAACGAGACATTAAAATTTTAATGTTGCTCATTTTAGATGTCAGACTGATATCATGGTTATCTCGGTACAGATTGAAGGAAAAGTAGTTAACTATACAACTACATAATATTTTATAGCAACATGAATCACAAATAACGCGACCAACATAATTCTCATGCAACCAGTAACAAAGTAAATCATCAGTGATCAAGATAGGTAATATAAAAGCAAAAATAAGAATATAAATAGCTCGCAGCTTCAACAGCATATCAATCTGTGAAGCAATTTCAATCTCTTTCGAAACAGAATCTGTTCTTAAAAAAAAAGAAAGAGTGAGTCCGAAAAGTCAATTGATTCGATGAATGAAATCCAAAAGTACTATCCTTTGGTACCGTCACTCCACATTACAGGCGCCAGCAACGGAGTACAACGTTTCTCGTTCCAAGAAAGTTCTTCTTTCTCTCGTGTACCGTAAGATTTCCAAGGGTTTCGACTTGAAGGGACATTTTCTTGTCGAACTTCTCAGCGTGCTGGCGGTGACAGTAAAATGGCAGATGATTTCATCTTCTAGACCAAGCTATACCAAGGATCGACTGCGACGAGCCCAGAGCTAGACCAAGGATCGACTGCGACGCAAAGTGCATTGCTATGTAAATTTCGCGGACATCGAAGCATTGCTACCAGCAACCTCTCTCGTTGGCTCTGTTGGCTTTACGAGACGGACCAGGACCTTGAAGTTCACGTTGAAAGGGAAACGAGTGACATGGTCGGTAGGGGGAGGGACGCAGACAAACATAAATATGCTGCATCATTTCAGCGATGGTTGCTGCGGGTGCTGGACCTTCCAGATGACCATTTGCGTTCCGTAGAGTTTGTCGTTAGTGTAGCAATCACTGTAGCGTGGTTGCCATGCCAATACATACCATTACACATATTTGCGATTCATACAGTACCCCCCCCCCCCCCCCCCCATTGGAGGAGCTTTGCGAGGGTCCCGACGGCAGTCGCCAAACTAGAACCATTTGTGTGAAAATTAGTTCCACTTCAGCAGCGTGCTTCTCGTTACGTGGAGAGATTGTGTGTGAGAGAGAATAGTGCCTTTTGCCGGTTCAAGAGATGGAAATGCTTTCGTAACAGTGCGCACGAAATGATATAATGTGTTTCGCTCCGGGAATCACAGAGAGCAAAACGTTAGTGTACAAGTTCGTGCTAGTACGTGTTTTTTTTAGTAACTTTTCTTATGTCTAAAACAACATAAACCCTGTAATAACAGGAAATGTACAACAACGATAAATAGCAACGAAGCATGTACAAGGGGCCAAGAGTTTTCTAAAAAAAATCTATTTAAAGCAACAGCGTGTTCTTTCGTAAACTAATTTCAATCAAGATTCAGATATTTGGAGGCAAACGATAAATGTAACTTCAAAATGCAGATTTAAATCGCTTGTTCCTGACATTAGCTGCCCGAACTACTAATCGAGAACCTTTCCTCGAATAGAAATAACATTCTCGGGCATTCGTTGACGTCAAAAGCCGACGGCAAAGTATCTCAGGTATAATAAATCATTAATTGGGTTTGGCTTTGCAAGGGGAAACTTTCTGCAAACCAAATATGACCGAAAATAGGACTCAAAACCAGGCCCTAAAATAGAAACAGGCTAACTTGTACGTCACGGTCCAGCTTCCGTTTCGGTTCAGCCTTTCCGCTGAGCACGAGGAGTTCGCTCATCTACATGAAGGATGATTTCAAGGGTTCCATTGCATCCCCAGCGAACAAACAGCAATATTCAATATCGTTATCGACACTGCATTAGTCAGTGTCCAGAGAACAAAAACAAGAAAGACCGAAGGTACCGAAAATATCGGATGACATATTTTATTTTCTCTTCAGCTACGTACCATATTTGGACCGCCGGCAGCAGCGTCCTTTGGTGGTCATCACAAGAATGGTGGGGGAGTGGGTTGGTTTGACTTACGTTTGATTCGATTTCCACAACATTCGCACAACCCCGGATGAGAGCCCTCTGGGCCCACGGCCCTCACCAGCGCGCGTTTGTGTGTGTGTGTGTGTTCCATTGGTCTGCCGCCTTCAGCGAGAGACAGAGTAAATAAACATAGCTGAACCGATATCCTTGTAGCCGGAAGGTCTAGGACCTCGGTTGGATATTACTGCAGCAAATGGTTCTCTGGGGAGACAACACGAGGGTTCCTTTTCCTTTGCCCTCTTTCCTCTATCACTCGACGAGTGGTTGAAGTGAAAGGCAATACATTCGGGGCTGCCTCGCACGGACGGGCGCGCACACTCGCTCCACCACTTACGCTATCTTGTATCCCCCCAACCTTTGGTCCTGGTTCCCGCCACTTGTTTCCGATGCTCGTGTGAAACCGACCAGCACACGTCGTCCGGGTGTATCGAGCCGTGTAACAGCGGGACAAAA
>NC_064874.1:28399402-28439402 GCF_943734745.1 Anopheles darlingi | reverse complement strand
GGTCACCGAGCGAATTGCAATTTGGTTTTTGTTTTGAAAAAGGGAAATGCAAATACAATTTTTAGGCTGTATTTGTAGCGTTTGAAATAAATGCAAGCGAGTAAGGACCTACGGGACACATTCACCAGTGGAACGATTTTTTACTTCTTTTCAGCTCTTTTTAGCGCCAACATAACAAGTTCCTGCATCATTTCAGTTTCCATCATTGCTTCGACACAGATTTTAATCAAAAGTCGTACACCGCTGACCTTGGCATTACAGAATCATCATGCAACAAGCTTGACTCGGAAGTATCAACACCATTCGCGATCCTTTAGCGATGAGCTTTTGACAACGTTGACTACAACGTTGCCGGCCGCGGTCCGTGATGCGCGGATCTTTCCCGATTTGCCGACACATCATCGTCGTGCCCCAAAAAACACATTCCCCACGAACGCACGCCGACAAATATGGCGAACATTATGTGTCGCTACGCTACGAACCATGGCTGATGGCGGCTCGCAGCATCATTCTGCTATCACTAGACACACAGAGGTAGTAGGGCAGACAACCGGGCGCTCGTCTTGTCTTGTCATTGTATGCTCACCAAAAGATTCAACGGCGTCGTTTGGTTGTGTGGTTTCCTTCGTCGAGCAGTAGAACTAGTCGTCCAACTTCCACATTTCCTTTATTCAAACGAAGAGCAGCGCCCAAATCTTCGAACACCAAGGCAGTCAAGCCGGCACGCTCTGGCGTGGCTCTTTTCCGTTCCGTTTATCTTGCGTTTCATCCCGCTATTTCCGAAGCGGCGAGATGCTCTTCACTGTTCGTTGACTTACAGCAATTCTGGGCTCCCGCTTTGCTCTTGTTGCAACATTCTTGGTAGCCGCCACACACGAGCATACTCTAAAACCTTAGTATATCCAAAACGATGCTCTCAAAGGGAAAAAAATCGTTCCCGAATGTCGCAATATCTTGCAAAATGTGAGTCTCGTTTGGCAGATAGTGTGTTGTGACCGACCCTCAACGGTCGGTCGGTGGGTTTGGCTGGCATGCTGGCTCCATGAGGTTACTGTTTGCCTTGAAACACTTTTCACTTCTAAATTGGATGTCCCTGGGTCCCAGCGTGCTTTTAACTCACTGGCAAAACCCTAACACGGACCAAACGCTGGCACGAAACACTCGGCTCTGCTCGCCATTTAAATGGATTCGTGCAACCGACTAAACTTCTTTCGCCGCCTCACGACTGGTTTCAGTGCAATTTGCTGCGGTTTGTCGTTTTGGATCCTTTTTCTTTTCATTTTTTTTACATGTATCTCTTCCCACTTCCCTTGGATCCTTTCTAGAACTCTCCCTTATCATGCTCCGCCTTTCAGTTTGCAGCGTGAGAACCAATGTTGGATAATGATGTCTCTAAGCGACCTCATCGGGCGATCGTTGAGGCACAACATTTCAGCATTGACAGTTTTGCGAGATAAGTAAACTCACACTTGGAACGGCTTACGAAGTAGTGATGGTTTGATAATGTTGATGGCGATGCCATCGCGGGAGCGTCCCTGTTTCAGAAGAATTACTCTAGCATGAACTTTTGATTGCGTGCGGTTTCGGTATGTGGGTCGATTCAACGTCGAACAATTCTGGCAAAAGTGTTAGGAATTAGGAGAAGCGATTGTCGTACAGTGTGCTGTTAGTCAGTCAGTCAGTCCAAAAGGTATAAAATAGCGCAGTAACTGCGGGTGTTTTTAATATTGTTTCTGGCAAACTCACTCCGCAGCAACGTTCAAAGCGAACGCACACCAGAATGCACAACTTCATCGCAACCTGTTGTGCGGGATAATTAAATTGCACCGAAGGCATAAGTACTAAACTACGGCACAGATTAGGTCTGCAAGTGCATCGTATCAAAAAGACTGAACGAGTACCGTAAACCAACGTCGACAGGGCGAGGGCGGGGACGCCGTATGCCGGTCAACATCCGTCAACAACAAAGTTGATGAAAGTTGGCTATTTTCGGGCGAACTCGTCGTCCTACTAGTTTGCGTCCGGTTTGCGCAGAATAGAGTGTGTATGTGTGGCTGGACAGGTCGTTTGGTACCAGCATCCGAGGGGTACCTTTTCACTTCCTCTGAAGAGAAAATTCATTTTCTTTGCCTGACATGAGATATCAACTGAGGTTCTTAAGCTAACAAACAACGTGCGAACGGTATCGTCGTGTTCGTAGCTAGCATTTTTTTGTTGGAATGATGAGATTCTAACGGTCAAACGGCTAGGCCAGGCAGGTACAGGTAGCTGGAGCAAAATGTGTCAAAGTGTCAGGCAGATACTTGAACCGAACGATTTGTTTTGACCTGATGAGCTGTTGAGAAGATGATTATTAAGGATTTTTGTGGCTTGGTAGTAGCGTTCCCATGTTGGGACATTTTATTATCGATATTATCGAACATTCCATTTTCTAATGCAGAGTTTACCAATAACTGGTTGATTTTGTGGGTCTGTTCGTTCAATAGAAATGCATAGCACCACCAACGAAAGCAGTGTAATATGGAAAGACCGACATCGTTCCTACGGTTTCGAATATTACGGAAATACCAATTAAATTTCATCAAACCCATCCTACGCTCGATTAGCTGCATTGAACGCCTAGGGGTTTTTGGTGGGTTGTGGACACAGTTAAGCCACTGCCTACAATAGCGTCGATGAAGAACGGTTTCAGGTTTGATGCACAAAATCCTTCCAATCAATAGACCCCCGTAATCCTTTCCCTCGAAATGCTTCGGCGAGGCATTTAATTTGCTGCCTTGTGCCCCATACCGTGCTCAGCTGCACATCGTAGGCTTCAACAGTAAGAGAACATTAAAGGATGCGAATGGTTCTGCTGAGAATGGGGCTTGCGGTTGGTTTGCTACTTCATGAGGATACTTCCGTTTTCTTCCCCTTCGGCGTAAAATCTCTGTTGCCGGATGAGGGGTTCACTGGCTCCTAAATGCTACTCTTGTTGATTTTCCAATATTTCCAATTGGATCGATTATTATGCCGTCCAAAGATGATTAGTTTTCTGGAAGCAGAGCTGTCTCTCTTCTCCTTTTCCTCGTTGCCGACTCTATTATAGGTTGATGGATAATGGAAAAGGCTTGGTGCGAACGCATATACCAGTCCTTCCAAATCATCCTACATGCAGGGCTAGAACGATGTACTTACAAGCATTTCTAAGGATATTAGCTTGAGTTTCAGTGAAAATTTGCATTCCACAAAGGATTGCCCCGCACCAAAGGCTCTAGCAAATTCATCTTTGCAGACGAGAAAGTTCTAACAAACATTACACTCTCTGGCACAATCAAGCATCTGGTGATTTGCCCGATATCATTTCAATAGAACATAGGACGATGCTAACTAAATTGCTCTCTTCTATTTATTCGCTTCTTCATAACTCCCGGATGAGCATACCAATTAGTAATAATTTCGCTCAATTTATCGTGCATAATCGATTTACGGAAAGGACCGGCAGAGACCACACTGCTGAACGAACGCGGTGTGCTGCCTCTGCCCACTATAAATCCCAGCCTCTCGCTCGCTTAACTCAATCTCCTGTCGACACCTTATTTGTTAGCGAATTCCCTCTCGACCGAAATCCTCGGTGGCTGGCACGTGAATCAATCGAGTGGAAAGTGCTGAGATTTTTAATTGCTTGCTAATATTCCGAACGACCTCGGCCGCGTACGCAATACGCCTCTTTCTGTTCCTGAACCCGTTTACCACACCTTTTACCCCCGCAGCAGCACGCGCACCGGAGTTTTGGTGAAAGTTTCGTTCTTTGATAATTAATTTTCTTCAAGTAAACAAACGAAATAAGCGCCCTCCTTGGAGGCCAATCCGACAAACACCACGGCACCGAAGTTAATTCCTTCCCTTTACCCCGCTACTATCGATCGATGGCAGACTTCGGGGGTGGCCGCGCCCTGGTGGCCGTTAAATTATGGTCCACCTCTTCCTCCTAGTGCTATTGCGCGCATTTTGACCGGATCCGGATTTTACCCAAAAATTCCCCAAAAACCAAACCGACCGGCGCGCGAAGCACGCGTTGAAGCATGAAATGCGAGGCTTTCCATTTGGTCGCGCGCTCGCCAAGATCCCGCCGTTGCCGTTGAGTTAGGCGCGCGAGCTAAAATTAATGGATCGAGCCATAATAAATTAGTGCTACGGGACCGAAGAACGTGTGCAGTTTCTCTTCCGTTCTTTCGGATCACCGTGTGTAATAACGTGGGATCGCTTATTTATGTTTTACCAACACCCACCAATCCGCCTTATTACTCGTTACTACTAGCAATAGACGACACTACTACTAAGCCTTGGCAGCAGTATCTCGAGAAAGGAAATGTGCTTGAAGGTTGCCAGAGCATACTCACTAAAGCTTCACTAAAGTACATTCTGTGTAACTAAATACGGTGGAGAAATAACGCAATCTCTCATAATCGCTTTACCGTTAGCATGTTCGGTTCTGTCAACGGAACGCCCGTGTACCATTCTCGTAACGTTCGCGATGACACGGATGGACCGAACGGGGAGCATCAGTGTGCCGTTGGTTCCACCTTACCATAATTCATCTCTTCTCCCGTATCGAAAGCTCATTAGCTCTGAGCTAATGAGCCTCTAATTGGGCAGCCGGGGCCCATCTGTGGTAGGCCTAAATATGACACAAAATGGGTTCTTTGCCGACATTAGTTCCTAGTGGAACAACGAAACCAGCCAAGCAACCATCCGTGTGTCAGTCTGGATGCTGATAGAAGCCGGTCTCTGCCCGGGCGTGACACTCGCGGCAACAACACAAAAACCACTGCTATTGCTTTTGGCATCACTATTGATTTTCCAAATGGATGCTGCTATGCTGATAGTTGGGTTGCGTGGTGCGGAGAAACAAGGAGAAGAGCGAGGAGCGAGACATGTTACGTAAAATGTTCCTAAGGGCAGCACGAGTCGTTATCGTCGGTAGTGAGCGAGATAGGCGTAATGCAAATGATCGATAAACCATCAATCATGATCATAACTGATAGTACACTAGCAACGTCCGATGGAATCGAGCATATAATAGCCGAGGTACCATTCGATGTTTGCTAGCCAGTGACAGATGATTGCCTGCCCGGTCTCTAGCAGAGAATATGTTGCACGATTCGCCAAAACGTAGTTGCTTCCCAGCTGCGAAACATTCCTCGTGGCAACATTCCCGGGCATTCTAACGTGACCGCGACAGTGGTCGGTTAATTGAGTTCCTCGAAACATTTAGGCTGGGCGCGGGAAAATAGAATTGCAATAATAATTATCTGGGCAAAAATTCCTAGCTCATTTTACAAAGAATTGATCGTAAAAACGCTATTATTTGACTAGAAAAAAACAGTGAACATTGTATTCAATTTTGTTACTGTATATCTGGTCGGACAGAAAATCATTTGAAACACGAATACCAACAACAGGCAGGTGTTCCATTTCAAACGAGAGGATTACATAATAAACATTCGTGATGATTCGACGAATGAGCAACGCCTGTTGCCGTTTTGGGAGGATTATAATCTAATGCCATCATTAATTTGAAAAATGTGAAACCACATATGGTCCACGCTATCGGAGAATGCGCATAATTCAGTCTGCATAATTTTCTCCATTAGATCAGCACTACCGCCAAGTACCGGGTGCGCTGGAATGCGATTTAAAACTATTAATTACTATTCAAGTACTTTTGGTATGGATAGCATTGCGGATGCTGCGGCATGTTCTAAATATTTACCGCTTGGCAATGGTCCAAATTCGCGATAACCGAAGCCACTAAATCATGAACCACCGGGGCGGTCCATATGAAAAAAGCAAGGGCAAATATGTTTTACGATCCATTTCGTTTGACTGCAAATTCAGTTAGTACGAGAAACAATCATTTTTCAATTTTTGTATCTACTTAGAATGTCTGTCGAGAGTATAGCATCGACGATCACATTCAAACTGGACGATAAGCCGATTACATAGGAATTGACTCGATCGGACGATTGTAAGCCTCCTGATGTAAATTTCCCTACAGTTAATTCACTTGAACTACACAGTCTATCAGAGAGAAACCATCAAACTATCGGTTTCATGGTGCCTGCCTTTCATCGATTGATTTGGTAATTGATTTTGCATGACAAATCTCGCAACCGTCACCGCACCATCCTTTCCGGTTTCCAAGCTACGGTGACATCAAACGTCAGCCAGCAATGTGCCATGCCACAATCAGACGGTACTTGAGGAAAACGTGTATTACGTATATCGCCCTCAACGCTTTGATGCGCTACCGGCATCTGCTGGTAGCGTCAGGTACACGATGTTTGCCACCGCTCATGTTACCTTTTGGTATGAACTGAGAATGGTTGCCTCGAACCAAATTGAGTGCTTGATTGTCTGTGCGGCAATCCGTGCGGCATCCAATGACGAACGAACATTTCTTTGAATAGAGAATACGGGAAGATGTTATCAAACAGAGTGCAGGATCGTTCTGAGCGCGGTAACACGGGTTAAAGGAGCGTAACACTGATTAGTAAAAGTTGCTCACCACCTCCCTGAAGACGGTGGCCTAGCCCAGTAAACAATCTAATTAGCACCAAATGTGAGCAGAGTAAGAAGAGTGCAGCAGCAGCAGGATGTAGCCACTTCCTAACGATCCTATTCATGTTACCGAAGTGGAGCGAGAGCTGCACCAAACTCGTCTGACGCCAGCATTCAACAGTCTCTTCTTGAATCTTTGCCGGTAGCAAAGACCGGTTAACGCTGGCTGTTGGTAGAGCGAGCGTACGGTGGTGGCAGGTCATTCGATGCTGTCGCTGTTCTGTCGTCAAACTCACCTGTAAAAGTGGAGCAAACAGGGAGAAACAGAAAGGAAGAATGTCAATTAGTGTGGTCGATCTAAGTGGTGGTAAATGGCGTCGGGATTAGAACTTCTCGCTAAGAAATCGGAAATCTAGCGCATCGGAACAGTTTCTCTCATCGGCAACAAAGTGATACAATGTGCAACCATTGGTGTGGAATTATCATTCCAGTTGGTTTATTGTTTTTCTTTTAAATTAGTACAACCAATCCAGCGACTAGAAAAATGTTAAAGCTGCCCTAGTATCGAAAGACCAGCCTATTAAAATTGACTTATTCGAAAAACATCATTTAGTTCCGAGCGACGACCATTTAAGAGTTACTTATACAAACGGCAAATAACATAGCATAGCTCTGAAACATGTTATATTGTGGTCCATTCAATTTCTATTTTCAATTGCTCCTAGTAGTGTACTCTATTTTCAATTGCTCTAGCAGTAACTCGAAAATCTGAAAAACGAAATACCATAATTCCGTCGAGTCATTCTAAATAACCTATTTGAGAAAGCTTTTACAAAACTTTTTTCATTTCAAACTACATCAGCAAAATTCAATCGAGACCAAGCCATTCAGATAGCTTAAATCCGCTGTAAGCATTACTGACGGTTACACCTGGAGACCCGTTTTTCCTCGGAAGTACTACTGCACGATCGATCGGAAGTGAACCACAGGAATCCACTTGTCAGCGTCCAACATGATCAAAGTTGGAAGTGAGAAGTTAGAAATTGGTTTCCAATTTTCTCATTTTCCATCGCAATTGATTATAATAGATGGCGAGTAGATGGCGAGTAGATGGTGGGAATTGGTTTCATTCTAGCCGTTCAGTTGGTTCTCCTGTGTACCACTCGTAAACCACCCCGTGGTAGTAGCTGGACCAACGCAGCAAAACAGAGCAAAGTAGAAAACGGAATTGTCGGAATGCTTGAACTGGCACAGGAAACCAAACAAAACCATACGAAAAAGTATAAAGGAAATGGCATTTGCTTCAGCGAAGGAAAATTTAATTTGCCATTCGACGGCTCTGATGTCCACTGCGTCTAACTGGTAGAAAGGCTGCAATTGATTCGCTGCCGTTCGCCTCTAATGCAACCCCTTATTCACATTGCTCGCACTTCTCTGCACACGTCCTCTGCGGTTTCCTTTCGGTGCCGAAGCAACAAGCACCGAAGTGGATTGTGGTATTTTTAATTGAATTGTTCTCCCACATCTAATGATCTGAGAGTATAGGATCACAATGAATTTGCCGATGGCAGCAAAGAATTGTTATAGCATTCTTGAAGGAAGGCTCCCGATGCCGTTAAATAGTTTGTATTACATTACTTTAGTGTAGTTACTTCGATTAGATTCCTTATGAGCAAAAAGGCATACTGTCCGTTACTTAAGGAATAAATAAGCATAGAAACGGCACTTATGAGTAAAAATATAATAGTATGAATCTGTGATTAGAATAAACCAATATGATTCAACCATAGAAAGGAATACAACCATAGATAATTACCAGTACCATATAATATATAATTTATATGTTTTGCGTTTCAACATAAACCTAAAACATTTATGTTCCAATTTATGAATCAACATTTCGTGGAGCAGGTTTACTTGTTATCGTCCATTATGCCATTCTAATGATGACCATACCCTGTCGTGGAACATTGAGGTACAAATGTTCGAGTAAATGTCCCAGGAAAAATTTTACGACAATTTTTCCAGTTCTGTTGGCATCTCAGCAACGCCAGGGCAAAATGGAGCGCGAGCGCCAAGCAAAGTCCCCGAGCTGTGTAGGCGCAAACGTTAGAGTTGGAACAATTAGTCATGACTAAAGATGAAAAGCTAGCAGGCAGTGGCCATCGAAGCATACTCGTTACGCGTTCGTGCATGATCCGACTGCCGGATTGAATGGCTTTTTCAAACAAACTGAATCGAGTGGTCCAGCGACACTCTCGGTGCTCCCCAAACAGTGTACGATAGGGTTCAATTAGAAGACCGATGAGGCAGATGCACGATGAAACGAAAAAAAACATGAACATAAATTTACAGCGCCTGTCCAGGCAAAAGGCCATCATGCTGGCGCTGCTCACGTACGATGTAAAGGGCGAACAGTCATTCATCATGAACTGGCGGTGCAACATCGGACCATCCATTGGGGCCGTCTCAATGAACGATGATTTACCGCGACCCGAGGGTAAAATTCTTCTGTACAGTCCATTTGCTCGTTGCGCTTATGTTTCCCTTTTAATTCTTATGCATTGCCGTGGCGTATTGTTCGCATTTTTTCCTGCACATTCTCAACTTGATCCGTGGCGAAGTTCTAGCGTAAATCAATTTAAATCCAACGCACATAAATCCTCCCAACGCGTTTCAATGATGTAAGGCGTCTCTTCTCTACATACGATGTACTACTCGTGGTAGCATGATGAAGCCAAGTCGCGTATGTTGCTACATGAAATGCGTCACTCGTCAATTGAAGCGTTTGAAGCGAAACAAAACGAATCGCTGTAATTATGGGGTCCAATGTTAAGTTTGACGAATTGCAGAATGGGACCGAAGATAAACAGACATCTGAAGAGTATCACCCGCTCGTCTTGAAGATACAGACCAAGTTTTAATATGTTTTAATAATAAGATAAATCAAATATTTATTTATTATGAACACTTTTTGAACAAAGAGACATGATTTTAACGAGACAAAAAGAGATAGTAATGAGCTTTTAAAAGAAATTTTATCCTTGAAAAACCTATGCTTATGTAAGGATTTCTGGCAAAACTGATGATGGACCAAGAGACTCAGCTCAGAGAGGATTTTACCGTCGATGTGTAAACATTTGTCAATGTTTATCAACCTTTGGCGTTGATACATTCATGGAATCCAAAGGATTATGAACAGGGATTAGAAGATTAACATTTCATCGTGTAAATATGAGAGCCCAACATTCACACATGCAGACTCCAATATGTTGAAGCCGAAAGCATGGTAGAGAACATTCTGCTGATACCGAAACTGTGTGTCTTCCGAATATTACCTCATTTTCTCAAAAAAAAAAAAAGCAAATTCTCACAGCGCATGTTTTTGAAGCCATGAGGAACCATGATTGTTATTATCTGCTGTACAAGAGCAAGGATGAGTTCGAGATACATACAGCGAATTTTACGAGAGTGATTATTTTATGTATCTATACCAAAATAACAAAACGGTGTCGTATCATTAAATGCTCAAATTTTCCAGCCTTCCGATCAACGCACGCACCTTAATATTTCTCCGATTTGCTACTATTTGAATTTTCCAAAATGATAAAATACGAGTATGCTACTTCCATTTGGCCATACCACTACACTTTCAGGAAGATATTCAAATTAATCTCCAATCAACCAGGGAAGCAGCTCTCAGCAAGTATTACGCATGAGTGCCTACTGCTCAACGTAACCCCGAAATTAACGAATCATTTCCGCACAGCTGACACCGTCCATGGCTGAACGCAAGGTCCTAGTATCTGAACCAGTGCGCATGTTAACCCGGATGCACGGAAACGTACGGAAATGAACTAAACCTTTGCAGACCTGGTAGACCATCGTTGTATATCGACGTCTCAATGGAGGTTGGTTGTCGCACCGCCATCGTTACCGGTATGAAGATGATACACGGGACTGCACGGGATGCAAAACCAAGGAAGTCTTTGCACCTGACCTGCAGCTTGAACGTTTGAAACGGATACTTGAACCGGAACCGAGTTCACAAGTGGCACGTACGCGATGCAGTCTCACGCGGAAACCACTCAGCCAGCATGCCAACCATCACGATTACCATCCCGCTCTGTTGAATATGCAAATTAAATTTTCTTATTGGAGAAGCGACAAACAATTCAATTTGCGTGCAGCTCGCTCAAGGTTCTGCAAGATTACCCGGTAAGAGGTCGGCTTCCGTCAATTTTACTAACCGTTTTTGGGCCAATTTGCTCACTTTCAAAAACAATTATCCATGACCTTATCATTTATGGCAACTATAATGTTATTATTTTGAGACGTATTCAGATAGGTTTGTTTTTTGCACACATTTTGTTACTGACATGAAATGAAGCATTATTTCTAAGGGCATTATTCTAATGTTAGAAAGAGATCTGTAGATCACTAATAGACATTGTATGAAAAATGGTCAATTTGTTGTCATAACTTTGAAGTTTGGAAAAACACAATGAAAACATTTTAGGGCATGCATATTTCACTACAACAACCGAGGACTTTTTTGTCTTATGACTTCTTTTATTTATTTTTTGTGAGCAATCTTAAAACGAGCTAGTTCGGTTGTGCTTTTAAGTTCTCATTGCCTTGTGCACGGTTCACAGGTCGAGCTTAATGTAAATAATGCTTGAATCATCATGGATGAGTTATGTGTAACTATCAACCTTTGGCAAGAGGGTTTCCATTTCCTGCCCTGTACTACATCTCAAATAGCTAAGGACTGCTAACCCTCAGGGAACTTTGCTCCAGTCGGCAAGGCAACTAGAATGCTCAAATGCTGCATTCTCGGTTCGCTCATAAATCATCAATTTACGCGCGAACCTTCCACTGCTAACCGCGTGACCCTAGAAAGCGGGGCCGGCTACCATCTTGACACACCCTTCGCCCCAAAACCGTTGGGCCACGAATGCATAAAATAACACGCAATCCCATTCCCTCGGGCCCGAAACGAAAACACCGATCGCAAGGAGGTCGACGAAATTCGGTCATCCACGGGTGTCAATGAATATTAATTTGTGTGATTCGTTCCATTTTCGTCGGGTCTTCGGGAGGTTCTGGAAGCGATCGGCAGCGACACTGCCTAGCCAAATATTTCGACTGGCACTGAAGGGGCTTGTGTCGAGAATTTGCAACCATCCACAATGCCGACAAGCGGTGGGGTTCTATTTGACGAAAGTGTGCCAGGCATTTGACGACCATGCTACACATGGCTTAAGTGGCAGTTTTCGAGTGGCTCGAGATTGATGAGTCTGATTGCGGCGTAGTTGATGCTGGACAAGCGTCTTCTCAGAACAAGCGCCAACCATGGTATAGCCAGGAGCAAATAGTAATTTATTCCAATTTTGAATAATTGACAGGCACTTCACACCTCGGACGAACGAACGACCGGCGACACTGGCGATGCAAAGGCTGCGAAAGCTCTCAAGAGTGTGATTTGCAATCGATCGGATAGTGCACCGTCACAAGCTGCAATTGTTTGTCCTGGCAGACAACGGGAAAACGGTAGCTTGATGTAGAGTAGCGAAAACAGTTCGAGGAACTAAGCTTTGTCTGGCAAACTGCAACCCGAGCTGCTGCTTCTGCTGCAGCTCTGAAAATTGATGTACCAGAGAAACCACAAACCATGCGACGCAAAAGACTGCTCTCCGTGAATGTCAACAAAACTGAATAATTAATTCATCTTCGATTGTCTTACGAATTTGGAATCAATTGGATAACTTTCGGCGCAGCAGCAGAAGGTGCTGTGAAAGCTGTTTGTTTGCAGCTGTTTCACTGCAGGTTTTTGACCGTAAAAATCTTCAAGAAAGTGTAAACAACAAACAGCAAAGATGGAAAGAGTCACGCCAAAGAAGCTAACGGATAAAGTACTAGTAGTCCTCATGCCATTCGCCGCAATGATTTAGCAAAGATTCGGAAACTCTATCAGCATGATGGGTAAGCGGGATGGTTACGATTGATCGCTGGCGGGCGAGTGGTGATGCTTCATTAGAACTCCACTGTTACTACGAGGGCAACTTAACAGGCAGGCAAAGCAGGAAAAACCAGCCGAGACGGATTGTTAAGAAAACAATAATCCACCAAGTTTGGAAGGTGGAAAGTTTTGGGAAGTCCCGACCAGATACTACCTTAACAGCGAGTACGCGAGATCCACGCCACGACGGTCTGCTGAACGTGGTTTATTTTGCCCAACAAGTTATGGGCATGTTCAATCAAGCGCGAAACTTTGAACGAAGAAATGTTTGTGTTGTTCCAAGGATGAGCGGCAGGATGAAATCGTATTATACGTATTTCGGGAATTAACTCCATAATCCAGCTGCAGTCAACATCTTGACTTTTGGCGATGAGAAGGGAAAGTTAAGAAGGAGGAACAGCACAATTTGCTACATCCGGTCATTGGAATTTACAAAAAGAGAAAAGATTCATAGTATACGATGTGAATCAAGACAACGAATATTATGAATTAATTGAAACAGGCAGAGTATGCAATAATCTCTAAAGTAAAGATCAACAACGACATCCGTTTGATGTGAGACTATTACAGACTTCTAAAATATTATTTTCCATTACTGCAAAGAATCGCATGCAGCAATATTCGGTGAAAGACGCTTATGAAAACTCCTCATTACAATTAGCGCATATATGAGTTGCCTGAAATACGATCCCGAGCATAACCTTCCACCTACGCAACCTTCCGATGAGATTACCCAGTGACACTTGTTGCTACGAATACCTGTAACACCTGTTATCCTCTTTAAAAAATCCTAAATGCGATATTAATTACACTTGTTGCATGGTGCATAGCAGCTACCGCTTGCCACCTCGAATTGAAAGCACAAACGAAAGTTACTGAAAGCAGGGGTTGATTTTCCTTTCATATATACTTCACAGGCTTTCAATATCCTATTCTGAAATTCAATAAGCTGACAGTTGTGGTTAGCAGAACACAACATTTGAAAAAAAAAAAGACATCAAACCCTGCTGCAGCACCTGCTTTCGTAGTAGAGAAACCGTCTAACACGTGATATACAGCAACATGTTGTTTCCAAATAGGCGTACCGTTTTAGGGAAGCCTTCACGGTGTATGCGGCTCTAATAGTTGGTCGCATTAGGCCAAAGGCATTAGAAAAAAAACAACAAAACAAAAGTTTAATACCTCCATGGCACATCATGGTGTCTGGGCATTGCCGGAGGATATACAGAGTAGCATGACAGTAGTGGCATGTTTTCGCGATAGGAAACTACTTTGTGTGTGCATGATAAATTAGTGTCTGACATGGAACATGGTCTTGCTACGGCCGCTGAAAACGTTGGGCTGTCCATCCTCACTTCCACCCGGCGTAGGAAAGTAAGGTCGTCGCCGTCGTGGTCGTGACCGTCCTCGTCGTCGTATTGCAAGTTCACCTACCCGAGAAGGGTAAAATTGTTTCGCGTTTCGCGCTCCTAAGCTAAGTGGTTGCGCCGGTTGCGTGATCAGGACGTGCAGACGGTAATTAGGATTGATTTGACTTGAAAGAAACGCCCTCGCACCGGTGCTGTCGAACAGCTAGCCGGACGAACTGACGAACTAATTGAAGCACCACCACGCCAACAGGTGCGCTCTGCTTTGGAGGGCTTCATCAGTGAGTTCAAAGTGGATAAGCATACTGATTGATGGGCATTAGGAGGCGGAAATTCGTAATCGTACAACTCAACTGTAGTGTATTGGATTGGACTTGTTTTAGAAGGAAAGTCAAAATGATTTTATCGTTCATTGGGCCGTAAACAGCGACATTTCCTGTTTTCCTTTCGTCGGATTCAGCGATAAAGCGGACATTTTAGAAGATGTAAGGCAGTAGAATCCTCTGCTTAGTTTAAACATAACGCTAAGGACTGATCGCAATCCATTTTGCGATCGTTTTTATGCCTCTTCTCTGTCCACATAGTAAAATGAAGTTAAGCTTCATCGTATTACTCGACAATTTTTAACAACGTTACAGTGAGTTTCCTTCCGACATTTAATTTCCACAAGCATTATTGAAGCACCACATAGTCGCATTATCGCGTTTACATTTTGAAACATTTTAATGTCGCTCATCATCGCCAACGTTCATGTTTAACGCCCTTCATGTTTAATGTTGTAGATATGCTTGGGATTAACACTAACCAGCTGCTTCAGACTACAACATAAATCTCTTGTTATTTATCGTGGAGACGCCTTATACTCATCAACTCCATTTTATTTTGGATTTCAGTTGCAGAATTTAAAACAAAACCTCTGCTGACGTTGAAACCCTTTTCATAGAACTTACACATAGAATGCCATTCCTTTGGCACGATTTTGATGCAGGAATTGAACATCCTTTTTTTAAATAGCTTAATGAACCCACCAGCTCAGCTAACTGGTTCGAAGCAGGTCAATTGGACCACCCGAGAAGCAAATGATATTCATCGCCGTACTTATCAGTGGCGGCAACTGCTCCAGGCTCTAGTTGCGGAACCGAGTGCTTCCGCTTCTATCACGTTCATCTGCATAGAAGCGCATCATTGAAGCCACGATAGCGATGGTACTGTCAGGATGCCTAAGCTGACAGCAGGAGCTCTCCTGCTGGCAGCGTGAGCATGAAGCGTGAATTTATACCTCGAGCAATTCCTTCCCCCGAGCACCACCGCTACCGATGCGCTGTCCTGGAGCACAGCAATCAGCTTTGGGCGATTCACAGGCGGAACACTGCTCCTGTCCATCCATCCTGCTGCACAAAAACTGTACGCGAGCGCATACAATTTCATTACACGAGCAGCGGGTTCGCACGAATTTCGAATGTGGTTCAATATCCATTCTAAATCGATTTTGCCGGACCGCAAATGCTGTGACAGACAGTGGTGGTTGTATGGAGCACGTGTGCGTGCTCCGGGGGCGGAATTTTCATCGTCGATGTCATACACCTGTCAAAAGCAGATTCCCACCCATCTAACAACGGTCCCGCCGCACTGTACTGCTGTACGTTGGCAGTGTGTGATGCGATGGCCCGATGCGGATGCTTTCCGGGGTTTCCTTTTTTCTCTTGGTCGTTGTGGCATTTCAACTATCTAAGGCTGAAGGGATGTATGCACTCGAGGATCCATTATCGACCATCGATCATCGAGCGGTCCTCGAAAACAGCACTTTGAAATGCAGCATTTCCGCGGGACAAACACGTACCAAGAACGAACGTTGGCACTGCCGTTGGCCCCGGAAAAACCACAAAGCGTACTGGTGTGCCAGAATATACTTTCTGGTTCGAAGAACAGTAATTTGTTGCTTCGCAATGATGCGATTCATTCACGCTCTGTTCCAGCATCACTTCATGCATTAGCCCTACGAATCAGACATTTGTTGAAGCTAGTCACCATCATTATGTCGTTGTTCTGCCCATCGAAACGATCTATTGATTACATCAATCTTAGACTAAAAAGAAAACAACGATTAGGTATGCGTGGTTCCAGCTGAGTGGCATCCATCTTCATTAAGTTTATTACAAACTTAATCCTTATATAGATATGTACATCCTATTTTTTATCTCTTAAGTTCTCACAAATTTCAACTTCAGAACAAAACAGAAGAGCATCACCCTGCTTACACGGACTCAGCGTATGGCGCGATGTACTTCAACATTCCTTTTAAAACGTTGTAAAAAGGATCCCGTTGGATAGAGTCGTAGTTAAAGTGTAAATGTCAACTTCAAAAAAGCTTCATCAACAGATGTTCACATCTACATATTTTATTTATAAAGCTCATAAAGAAAGGTGGAGAGCAGCAGTAGCCGAGTGTACCTTTATGCAATTTCATGCAACAATCCTTGATGCATGCCTTAATAAGGAGTCAACTAGGTCGTACCTAGTGGGATTCCAGGTATCATAACGATAGCAGCAGTACAACCATCATCCAACATGAAAGGTGTGCTTTATGGTTATCTCTCCCAAGCGAACAGCCAAAGCCGTCCCGTCCACGTCCAGCATTGCAACCTTGCATGACAACCTTATGCAAAAACAAAATAAAAAGTCTAGAAATCCAGAACATCCGCTCGCATGGACTGGAAACGGAAATGAAAGACAAGCCACACTCGTTCACAAACGGCACTGGGAGTTGAGCTTTGCGGTCCGTTTGTACGAGTACAGTTTAATTAAAATGTTAATTATCACGCTGTGGCGGAGTCACATTCTGGAAACCGTAGCTGTCTTTAATGATATGCGGCAAAGAGGGCCCCCAAAGTTGATCTTTCTGTAACCACATCGCTACCACATCCGAATCCCTCTTCGCTAGCACCCTTGCGCCAGTAAGCGGAATGCAATTGCAGATGCGGTCGTTGTCCAGTGACAACAGCATTTTCGTGGCAGCATAACTGAGAATTTTTGAAAACTTCTGAACTCCTCTAGTCCCCCAGCTAGTGTCCGGTGAAAGTTGACGAGAAATATGTTAACCATATCCGGACAGTGACACCGAACAATGTGGGTTTTTGGAACAACGCCGCACCCAAAAAGGGCACTCGGATTCAATCTGCTGACCATCCTCCCGTTCTCGAGAACAATACCAGATGATTATGAGATTCTGAACGATAAAGCCGACACCCGGCCGAACGAGTGCTATGAAAGGATTCGCACTCTGGAAGGGGAAGCGAGGGTTTGGGGCGAACGAACAGGGGAAAGTTTGTTCAACTATGTTACCCAGCAACGATGGCTTTAACCACATTCTCCGTACAGCCCCAAGGATGTGGTGGTACCTATGCTGATCGCGTTGCTTTCTTCGCCGACCGCCGAACCCACACAAACCACCGTGGGGGCGCGGGCGCATAAACTTGGACACCACCAGCCTGAGCCTGAGATTTACCGAGGGCGATAAGTTTCGGGCGAAAAGGCTGAGTGGCGGGCTCGCTGGTTGCTGGATTTTAAAGAGAACAATAAATAAGCTTTTGTGGGTTCAGTGAAAGATTTGGTACCACGTGTGGCCCAACGTCTTACCGGCTCTGCTCCGGATACGACGGCGACGGTAAGGTAAGAAGTAAATTACCGGCCAACTTCTACCAGTCCTGGTTCTACTTCGACGATGGCTTTAAGCCGCTTTACTTTGCCGAACCAATTTTACCCTAGTGGCTTTGCTCTTATCGGTGGGACCAAAGCTATTAGGAGATTCAGTAAGTTGAGGGTAAGTTGAAAGTTTGTGAAAAACCAACATACGCAGCGGGCTCAGCGCAAACCGCAAACCAACCAACAACCACCCCAATTTGTTAGGCATATTGGACTTCAAAACAAAAGGCGGATTGGGAGGAAGGTAGTTGCTTCACCACCGTTATATCTGCCAAATTCCGTCCTATAATGAGGATGCTGCAAAGGAACTTAAACCCAGGAACGCCGAATGGAGATGAGGGACGCTTGCAAAGCAAAACATTCTTCTTTTTCTATTATGATCCGGCAACGGTGACGACGGTGGTATCACCGGGTTTTGTGGGACCAATCGCACCTTAAAAACTTTGCAGAGAGAATAGAACAAAACCTGAATACTGCGTGCCTTTGCTACACAGTCCAGGTACCTCGTATCGGGTCTCAGCAACTGTCCTCGCCTGTTATTTGAGTTCCTTTTTCTCCATTAGAGTACTATTTCATCTGAGAGTGTGCCCAGCCCTCCCCGCTGCAGCGGAATAGGTTTTGCCCCACAAGTCTCAAAAAAGCCCCGACCAGGGAATGGTCGGAAATAAAATCCCAAATAAGGAAAGAAAACACAACAGTTTCAACTGCTCCCCCCGAAAACCGCACTTATCGCAAACAAACATCGCAAAACATCGTGAATGGACCGAAAAACAGAAAAGGTGGTTCCGAATGCTTTGTCGGAAACTTTTCCGCTCCGCTATTCGACGATGAGCGGATCTCGGAACGGTATAGAACGCTGAGGATATCATGCCTAACAGTGAGGCATTTCCTTGGCCGATAAAAAGTCGTACCATCTTGGGGAGATGGCCGGTTGGAAAGGGAAAAGCGAGAATGGGAGCCGGCATACAAGCTTCCCCGCAGGAAGGTTAACCGAAAATACCGCGAAGGAAATTTGTTGCCGGGGGTCGGGGCCATTTGGATGAGCGAAAAATGCTTAAAATAATGTCCACGAAACGGGCAAAACGGTTCACGGTTCCACGGTACGACGGAAGATGACGACATTGCGCCTCATCATCGAGATTGTCGTTGACGTTGTCATCGTCGTCGACTTGGCCGTCGTAATCATTGACAGTAGGTACATACTGTGTTGTGCTGGGCGAAAGCCACTCCATCGCTATGGGCGCCTAATGAACTGTACACGGACACCCGTCCAACGCCCAACAACGGAGGATAAATGAAGATTTAGCAGCTCTCGATGGCAAATGAAGCATGCTGATAATCCCGCTGGTTTGTAGGTTTGTTCAAGGTTTCGTCTTGCCATACCTCATCCACCAGCATTAATAAGCGCTGCCTGTGGGTAATGGTTGGAGCAGGGCTTTGCTGGTATCACACTGCCGCCTTTGCATCGTAATGCACTGATTGCTCGTGATCTCCGTCGTCGGTGAGTTTCGTGCAGCCTAAGCTAAGTGTATCCCTTAGGCTTTCGGTTGATAGCTCATTTTAGTGTCGTTCAAGATAAAGTTCTCCTTTTTCGCGGCGTGACGCCCAGTCCAGCAAACCGTCGGGGAAGGCCAACGGTGTTGCAGGTGGTGTTGTTATTACACGGAAGTTTAAAAAAGAAACTGTCCTCAATGACGGTATAGGGATGAGATATTTTTTATAATTTAGTTGAAGTAGGCTATTTATATTTTGGAAAATATTTTAGATAATGCGTCCACTATTCGATTTTTGGATGTCACCGAATTTTGAATCGGAATTTTTAATTTTCTCTCTAGAGTCATCTCTAAGTAAAACAGGCAAATAGGTGAACCGAGTAAAAACCATCATTTAATGGTGTTCAAACCATAAAACACAGCAACCACTCGATGGGGATTCCAATGCCATGCTAGAGTAATTTGATTCAATTAGCTTTGAATACGGATTGCGATTGAGTGCGCACACACTCGTCCATAACCCGGTAATCCTTCAGCCTTCATCGAGGTTAGAACAGCAAACCAACACCACCAGATGAGCAGATGATGATCGTAACAAATTGAGCATTTGTCAGGCAAAGTGCAGTAAACATTCAATTACCCTTTCAAAGCCGACTAACTGGCTAGCAGCTTGACACCCATTAAGTATCTGATAAACAGAAGCGCTACGGCCAATTCATAACCAGCACGCGAACGCTACAGTTGTTGCAATCGGCTTGTAGGTTCTGTGACGCTATACTCGAACGCCACCAAGGGGAAGAGAGTGAACGTCAACTGATCATCCGTGTTTTCTAATTACTGTTATTATCACAATTACGTTACACCACGTGCGCGACCGGTCACAGCTGATGCGAATCAGTAGTAGTAGGTAAAGTAGTGGGTAGTGGTGGTGATTTGCAACAATTTTGGAGTCATCCAACATCCAACGGATTTCCTCGACGCTCCTTTCGTTCTCCCCGGTCACTCTAGTCGAAATTGAGGGTCGGTATGTTGGTTTATCATATGCAAAGCCATTAGTATAATGGGCTATATGAAACGCCTATGCCGTTGCGGCTACGAGTGCCTAGTAGCGGCCAAGGGAGGCAACCAGCTGCCATCTCTCCTCTTCTCTCGCTCTAAGCCATAGTGCACTAAAGCTGGAGCTTTTTGAAATAACTTTGTACCTCACGACTGGGTGGACCTCCGGTACTAACCGGTAGCGGTTTTTTGCGGGGCCCGGGATGAGGAATCCCGTGAGTTATGTGATAAGTTTCTGGGAGGAGCGTTGAAGCATTCCACATGCGTCTTCTTGACCAGTGTTAGAACAAGAGCACTCATCACAAGACATAAAGAGTGCACCACTAAGCTGAAGTGTATTGAAGTACCCTCTCAGCATACAGCTCGTGGCCTCTTCCTGAACGCTCCAATGCATACGAAATGCGACCACAAACCTTCGCCTGCCAACCGCTATCATCCTCATCCTACTGCTACAAATGTACCAACTTATTACAATTATTATAATAAACTTCAGCCCGTCAATTGCACCAGCGGTTTAGCGACAGGCATGGTTCCGTTCGCTACCACAACTAGTGTAATACGTTGCGCGCACTATCCACATATTCTCTTGTCGGGTTCCACTACAAAATGTCGAACTGTGGTAGCGACTCTCGGTGGGGATCCTGGAGCCCACCACGATAGGCATTTTACTGGGAAACGGACGAATAAACGGGGATGAGGCAGTGTATGGTCATTGTTGCGAAACGACGAAAGGATTTATTTTCCACTGGAGGTTAATTATCCCAAAACGGTGGTGGCGACGTTGAAGGTGGTTGGGCCACGGTTGGCTAGTTTGTGCTAGCCCCTCCTGTACTGACAACACGGCATCGACACAACCAACAGGAAGTACCACAGCAACTCGAACACATCCTCCCGTAATCAGCACTCCCTCCTGGTGTAGTACAGGCGAGTGCAGCATTTATTTTATGTTTTGGCAAAAGTGTCCTCCTGCCACGTAAAAACAAGGAGTATTTTGGATTTTTGGAACTGGCTTCCCTAATTTCAAACATGCACCCGATCGGAACGCCGTCCAATTTGGGGATGCGCGTTGTGGCGTGGTCGAAAATTAAACTCACCCCCGGGGGACCGTTGGCATTCTGTAGGGAGTGATAAATCCATCGCGTTCCATTGTTTGCTTATCGTGCACCTTTAAGCTAGTGGTTACAAATGTCCATTCCGTGCGAGGGTGCGAGATTTGAGAGTATAATGCATTTTGCTGTATTATCTGCCCAACAAACGCTGCCGGCATCTGTATTGTTGTATGGTGTTATCGGGGTGTAACGGGAAGGGAACAAAGCAGACAAACCTGTGGTTTGAAAACAATGGCCCGATTGCCGGTACCTTACTACTATGTAGGATTGAATTTCGAATTAGAATTGAAGTAGAATGAAGCAGAATTTTCAAGAAAAAATCCCGTGCCCCACAGATCCGTCGAATAGTCGAACGTTAACAAACGTGATGTACTATCATTGCACAGAAAAGTAGATAAAATGATCTACATTGCCATTTGCAACGCTTGTACTCTACAACACTTACCTTGCCACGGTTGATGAAGCCATGTTCGGCCGCTACACGTTCTGCGAGCTGCTCCTGATCACCATCCGGTATGTGGACGGCCCAGTGATGAGTGAAATGACGGCCACCGTCCAGCCCATCGTCGAGCTCGTTGTTGTTGCTGCTAGTGAACTGATCAGTGCTTGCAGGAACGCTGCCACTCCCCCTATAGCTGCCCTTGCTGGTAGTCAGCACTTGGACGACACCATCGAGCAGGTTTCCACGGTTCAGGAGCACCCGGTCACTTCCATCACCACCACGACCACTACCGTTCGACACAATCTCATCACAGTGAACCACGGATTCGATACCGCTGAATACTAAAACTAACGTTAACACTAGCACTAGTTGCTGCTGGAAGAGGGAACGCCACAAACCGGTGACGAATCCAGTCCGGGTCCGGAGCAGGTGGTGATACTGCTGTTGTTGTCGTTGTCGAGGACGCTGCCCTAAACGAAAAAAGGCTGACCACACCTCGCCACTGCTACCATCGTCTTCCGTGTTAGCGGGTGATGCAGCAAAACTCGCTCGCGGATACACTCGCGCTCCGACATCAATTGCTGCTTCCGACTGACTCGATAACCGGATCGGAATGGGCTGTTCACAGAAGGATGGTTCGATTCGATGGTTTCTTGTGGACCGATGCAACGCATCGCCATTCCAAGAATCCTGATGTTTGTTGGCGCTATTGACTGGACTTTGTGCGGACGTAGGTTTCCCCGGAGAGCGGCTGAAGATGCTGTGGTTCATCGTGTTCCGGTGCAACGAGAAACTAGCCCTACGTGAGACCCTACTGCATTGACCACCCATCACCGCCGGTGTCCCTTGACTGCTTCTTACTGTAGTCACCATCATTACACTGCGGCTGCTGCTGCTGCTGCTGCTGCTGCTTCGAAGGTACAAAACACGCTCGCTATCAATCGAACCGCACTCCACGGCATTCAGAATAGCGGCTTACAGACGAAGTAAGCCACAACAGGTTGCTGTCTTGGGTATCCTTTACCATGGGCCTGGATAAGATACGCTTTGCGGACCGCAGAGCCTACACCGGCTGAAGGCGTCCCAAAGCTCCCTGGGTCCACTCACTTGCTGATGGCTTGTTCAATTAGTTAAAGCAGCGAGCGGCGCACGTTCTTCGCCGGCCTTCGCCACGATGCCCGTTGCTTGGCGGTCGTCTAGTGGTTCATCTTCAAACAAGGCATCACATCCATCCAACTCAGCAATCCAATTAGGGACGTTCGTTCGTCCTGGCGTTCTTCTCTTCCACCGGCCGCTGCCGTTGACAGGCTCTGTTAGAGCACGCGATATGCCTTCGATTTGCCTGTCGACCTTCACCGGACTCACTGGTGGGTACACGGTGCTTCTTTTTGCGCTGATTCTGCCAGCCCGATAGCGATCCCCGGTCGCGGGTTATCCGGTACGGATAACGATGATGATTTAATTAAAACATAATTATTATTAATTTCTTTTCTCGCCAACCGGTCGACCTCGGTTTTCTCCGCCTTCCACTACTAGGCGACCAGGCAGTGAACGAGGAGCCCTCTTCTACTACCTGGTATCGGAGACTCCAGGAAACGATCTCGCGCACCGTCTCTCCGTTTCGAACGAACGGAGAACTGTTTACCGATGCCCGTAGTCCTTTTTGCTTCAGGCTCTTCGCCGACGGTGCCTCGATTCCGGAAGATCGTTACTTAGTATCCCAAAGATATCACGTTGTTGACCTTCACGACGGCGGCGCGATCCCTTATCCTTTCATAATCAATCAATTATTTGTTGCCTGATCCTCGCCATCGGGCCGAAAGTCAATGCTGATGGTAAGGGACATGGTCCATGGATGGTGGTATCACTAGCTCCACGAGAGCGTCGTTGGAGCGGTGGAGTAATGTAACTGGACAATTTACACCGTTTCCTGTGGGGTCACACTATTACCGAGAACTACTGCGAGACAGGCATACTCGCGCATCCGCTACCTATCTCGCGAAAGCGAATTATGGCGATGCTCTAGTACCACTAGAGAGAATGATGGAGAAACAAAATTCAATTAAGCCACGGTTAGTAATATAGATTCACGGTAACACAATTGATGCGGTGAAGGCACAACAACGAGACGCTGTGCTTTTCAAGCCATTATGAACTTCACTAACTCTGTGTCTATAGACTGTCTATCACTTCTATCCTCTTGGCTTTCAGTCAAGATGTAATGCTTGGCTTTAGGTCAAGAAGTAATAAAGCACGCTTTTTCACATTTCCATTCCGATCCACTTCCTTTCAGTAAGCAGTTATCTGTAAATAGAAAAGAAAACAGAATTAGTTCATTTACTTGGGCTACAGAGGTTATATTCATATGGGCTTCTTCTTTCGTAAACGTGGAAGACAAACGAGAAACCCCAGATAAAGTTAATCAAACCAACATGGCCGTCAAAGTTACCCCAATATCGGTTAGGCCATTTGATTTACCCAGACGCCAATAGCGCAACCGAGTGTTTCCACATCGTTTCATCTGCCCATCTGGCACACAACTAATCCGACGGACAGGTGAGTTTAGGCGAAGCTTATTAGTGGTCAAAGACCGAAAGGGAATATAATTAGAGCAGGTGTAGTTTATTAATGAATATTGAAAAAGTTGAGCGCCAAAAACTGGTCAGATTATTATTTATGACACGATGGGAGAGAGATAGAGAGAGAATGAGCGAACCAGTGCGCATACGGATGTCGGATGCCGCACACGTACGCCCGGCACACGCGCTGTCAAGTGTACCAACCCGATTGAGCACTACCCAAGGCAAAACTTACTCATCAGGCATACTAGTCGCTACTGGGACGAAAGTAGCTGGATTTCAATCATCCCAAAAACTAATTACCAAATATTCCACTACCGCTACTCCCGTCACTCATTCGATCGTGGGCATCATTGTCAGTTTGGTGGATTTATCGAAACACACTACGACGATTGCGACGGAATGGGAGAGATGTCGAGATTTGTTGCCAAAGTTGAGCCAGTAATAATAAACAGCGGAGGAGCCGGCATGACATTGACGTTTCAGCTAGCATGAAACGAATTCATCATGTGTCGCTGATAAAGCACCAAGATCCTACGCATGTCGGGGCTCAGTTAGGATAATTTATGTTTTATCGGATCATACGCTGCGAACACATTCACATATGCACACAGTGAACAAACTAGTCAAAGGGAACGTCGTTTGATCAATCCTTCTCTGAAAGTAGCGTTACCGTCTGTGACGTACATGAACGTTAATTGGCGCGTAGAATACGGAATACGATTGTGATAGCTACGAGGCATAATTGGCTTGATGGTAATTTTGGGACAATGCTGAACATTATCATGAACACCGATATTCAATTAAACGCGAGGGAATTCGAACATCAGTGATTGCGAAATGCACTGTTGGTACTGTGTACGGTGTACTCAAGCTATAAGTGTTTCATTCATCCTCGCAGATATTGATAGGATCACTCTTCATAAGGTTCTGTAACATGGCTCGTCAAGGTGCTTACCAGAGCAATGTTCCTTGTAGTGATGGAGAGTTGAACAAGACCCATGGAGATAGTTTCAGCTTGATTGCAAGTTAATATAGCCTCTCATAAATCGTTGGCAAAGGTCATTAACCAAAATGTAGTCATATCGCTACTAAACACCTGAACATTCTAAATCCATTATGTTTTAGCGACATAATTAGCGTCGAAAGTGTTGCTCATTAAATTTTCTGTAGCAAATTTACGCTCAAAAACCGTATCGTGTCGATTTAGGTGTTTTCACCGATTTTCCTTTAACATAACACCTTGCCTTCTGATTTCCCTCATTAACACAAACCAACCATCTCGTGGCAGTATGAAATCGAACGAAATATCCGGCCATACATCATCGACACCATTTCCTGCCTACCATTTCTACATCCTGCCGCCACGCTATGTGTGGTGCTGCTCTATGAGTGGCAAACTTCAGAAGTTGAACAAGAATGAAAATGTAATCAGACGGCGCCGTCATGAGGATGCGTGAGGACGCATAAGGTCAGGGTAGCGGGTAGTGGTTCGTTTTCGACAAACACACACACACATTATCGCCCGCAGGGTTTGGGTATGTGCACTTGGTCCGCTCTCTGGCACCTTTAACCACGCCAATGCCCCTTGTTGTTTGGGGTTATTGAATTTAAAAATCGATTTGCAAATTGTTCTGCTACACTGCTGCTACCACGTCCCTATTTCAGCCTTAACATACACACGTTACCGACGACGCACCGTCACCGTAGCCATTAGCATAATTGTTTTGCCAGGGTATGGGGAGAAGTGTTGGGGGAACCGTTAGGTGATTGTAACCATCAGTCAAGCGGGACATCTCCATACGTTTTCAGTGTCACCAGACAAAGGGTACAGACGGTTGGTTAATAATTTTCGCATTTCGCTCCATTACGCTAGTATTCGAGTGCTATCTTTGGAAAATGGAAAATGTGTTTGGTGTGATATGGAAAATGTGTGAAAACGGCCTAAGTCTTGATGAGTACATTGTTGATCTGCTTTAGGAAGCATCTAATAGTGATCTGAAATAATTGCGGTAACGAAAAGTGAAAAAGGGAAAGTTTAGTGACTTTTGATTCACAAAATATTCAATTAAAGAAAAATTCCCATAGCAACAAACAACAAATAAACAAAAAGAACAACATTTAATAACTTAAATAGAGGAAAAGACCAAAGTAGACAGCTACTTATAAGTCAATAAATACATTAAAAAGGGCGTAAAAAGATGACGAATAATGCCTCAAAAAGATACGTGAATGAAAAAAACCGATAAACAATGACAAAAAGTTTGCGAAACAACATCGAACCACTTCGCTAGAGCTGTTTTATGGTTCTTGTAACATCATTCTCGATTATTGTAATGCTGACCGCAACTATCACCGATCGACATGTGTTCAAACGCTTTTGATCACCCAAACACACCGGGGTACACCGTTTGAATCGACATTATCGTTAACCATTTTTCGCACTCAAAATCCTTCGCGCCTCCACGTTTCTTCTACGGGCTCACACACACATCGTTGATAGGCTTTCCTATCAATATGCAAACGAACTTTTGATCGCAACCAACCATAAAAACCATCCTTGGCGGTGACTGGTACACGCTCGCTCTTGGTTCCTTGTGCGCACACCTTTACCGACGAGAATTGAGTTATCAAATGTGCTTTCCTTCCACCTGTTTCCCGTACATTCCTAACCCAAAAGAGCAAACAGTTATCGAAGCATTCAGGTCTGGTCTGGTTTGGTGGAACGATTGTGGAAACCAATAGGCAGTGAGTGTGTGTGTGTGCGTGTTTGGTGAAGATGTTGTGTTAAACATTATAAAATTCATGAATTTCATTCTTCGTGCCACACGCCGCGCTCATACCGAATGCTGCTGAAGGTAGGCGTACGCGTGCCGTACGCGCACACACAATCTGCCGGTCGCTCTGGCACACAAGGACTTTGGCTTGTTGGCAGTGGGCGGTTTCAGAACGGTAGCATTATCTTACGATAACTTTGGCGCGACGCTCGACGCCGCCTCACGGACCGTTCACGACCGTGCATACGGCAGCGCGTCTCCGAATTCGAATTCAGTTCAAAGGGAAATGGAAGCAACCGGCCTCTGGCATGTCGCGGTAGGCATAGCGAAGGACACCTGGCGGTATGGAATGTATGAAATTATGGAACGATCCTGAAGGGCAGACGACTGCTTTTACATTTTTCGATAACGGTTATCGCATCGGAAGCGAGCTCCTAATGTGCTTTCCGGATTGTTTATCATGGTGATGAGTTGGAATTGAACATCCCATGATCATGGCCAGATGAGAGAACGAAATGATGGAACTTCAACACGATGTAACACATCGATAAACACTTGTTTGAACCACACTTTCAGTAGCAGTAGCATCCACAACATAGCATGGGAATAGCTTACCATTTCTCTAGTCAAAACTAGACAGCGCCTAATAACAGCTCTAGCAAGTCACTTAAACTTGAGTTAAGCAAATAAGTGAGACGACATCAATCAGTGGTGCTTTCAGTGGAAAGATACTTAGCAAACTCTATGCAAAAGTTTCAAGCAGCGCAATCTAAAACTCCTGGCACGAGTAATGGTTCCCGGGGGGGAAAAAGAAAGGATAAGTAGTGAAGCAAAGGAGAATCGCAAGGGTACGTAGTCAACTGTACTAGGTCATATAATTTGCAAGATTCCACAAGAAAATCGTCAGTAGTACACAGCGAGTGCCCAGAGGTTGGTCCACTTTCTTTGCTCCAAAAACCGCCCGAAAGAGGACGATTACGATGCAGCGCACGTGGAGGATTAATGGAGAAAAATATTCAAATTACGTCGTGCGTTCCAGCCTTTCCTGTTCCTTGCTCTAGCTCTTTCGGCAATCATTTCACCTCGACAGCAAACGGTCAGGGGTGTTCTGTTCTGGTGTCCAAGATGAACTTTTCGTATTTCCGTATCCCGAGGCCGTATCCCCCATCAAACCGTGGTGGAAAAGGAAGGATTGACAACCGTGTACGCAAACCGGCACCGACACCGGCACCGGAACGGACTGACCGTTCTGTTCTGGCGATGGTGATGGCCAAGATGCGGTGGTCCTAGAATACACAAACAATCTTACACAAACCGCCGCTGGTGGATCCTGATGAGTTGACATTGCGGACGTGCCACCACCTCTGCCGCTGACGGGCGCCATGCTCCACAGTGTATGCGACCGAGGCGAAACATCACAAATGGTAAACAAATCTGCCCGAAAAAGGGTCGGAAGTCGGTGATGGCCTCTGGTTCCTTCCAACGGCACAAACGCACACACACACGTCACGTCAAACCGTTGGCAAGAGATACAGCGAAAGGCCAGGACAATCGACCGGTCGAGTGACTTTCGCACCGGGTGTCAAATGTGTAGATCCAACACCTCATGGCCCCCATGATTTCTTACATTTGATCGCCTGTCGAGGAGAGGGAGCGAAAGGTCGAATGGTCTTCCAAAAAGGTGCAATACGAACCGTGGAAGAGCTCGAGTACCTTCGTGTAACATGTAACTGTTTAGTATGCGAAAGCAGTGCTTCGCCTTAGTATGCTCTCTCTGTCTCGTTCGTCTCTCCATCAGAAACTGACCAAACAACTCGTTCTATAACTCGTACCATCCTTGCTATACATACGAAGCGTGTTTGTGCGAACAGAAAAAAAAATCGTCACAAACCAATATCAATTCTGGGACACTTTTTTCCACCTTTTTTTGCAAGTGAAAACCTGTCCGCTTCGGTACGAAATGGAAAAAGAAAAGCTTGATACATTCTAACGAATACTTGAAATGAATCCTCCGCGTACGTGCCACTATCACTGCGCCACACACATATCACGCAGGTGTATGGCTATGGGCCAGGACGATGCAAAGTCCGGCCCCAGTAGCGTGCAATGCTCGAGAAGGAAGTAACGAAGATGCAGAGCAGTACCACTTGGCCTCTTTAGCGGACACTGGATGGTGAACGTAATCGCTTACTAACACATCGACACACATACACACACTCACACAAACGGTGATCATATTGGCAAACGAGTGGATGCTTCAAGCAGGCAACAGACACAGGCAACAGCATCTTCCCGCTACATCACCAACCGTTGAGATCCGTTTGCGAAATGAACTTTTGCTTGCAATCCAATCTAAGCTGCGCCTCGAAGCGCAACCTGACAGGCAGGCAGGTCGGTCGGCCAAAAGAGATTCTGGAAGATGAGATCCAACCGTTCCTGGTACCCCAACACGGTACGGTGAACAGCAGCAGCAGCAGTGGAACGATAGCTTTTTGACGGCTTCGACGATGCGTACTACTTCACAATGCAACACGGGTTAGGTCACTATTGGTAGGTAGGGTGGCCACCTGCAGCAAAATGAGATTCGTTCCAGTCGGCATCCGGGGGCTATGTCATGTGTCACCTTCAAAGCACCTTTCCTTCTCTGTGTAAATGCAGCATTGCGAATGCGTGCACGATGGAAAATAGGAAAATTATGCCGGACTTCATAAACTATTAATGGCTCTGCACAGGATTCTCCGGCGAATCGTGACTAGGTACAGCACTGGCACACGCAAACAGACGTGTGCCGAGGGACATTTTATGATAACTTTTACAAAACCCATCCTCTGAATCTGAACTATCAACTGTGAAGGTAGAAATGTGTTTGTTCAAGGGGCTCACCGTTTGTAGCCTTCGACAAACGAGAAAAGTATACCCTTGATGCAGACAGCAAAACGAACAACTTTTATAAGCTCAGTATCATTTTCTTGCATTAAAACATGAACCATCATAATTTTGCACCGAAAATGCTCACTATTATTACAGTTGTTAAATAGCATAGCAGATTAGGCAATAAATTTAAATAAATAAATTGTCCGATTTCCAAAAGGCAACTTGTTAAAACATGTACAAGGACGGGCGATATGTACGATTCATAAGACCACGTTAAGAATATTAGTTGATTTAATTATACAAAAGCACTCAACCCATATAATTCTAATAAATAACTATTCTTTATCTCCATTGTTTATAATATAATTATAATATAGTATGAGGATCAGAATGCGGTTTACTTAAACTTTGAAGTATTGGTGACCATTAGATTCGTTATCTCGCAAATTAGGACTCTCCATGCATATTCTAAGAGATTAAAGGTTGTAGAGCGAACAGATACGTTCAAATGTCCTCAAAATAACCTTCGTAGTCATGATACAACGGATAAAATGTCTGTTCGCCGTATGTCTTTCAAACTTAACTCTACAGCTTGGAATACTAATTAAAAACAGCTCTGTTTCTACAGCAGTAATGAAACTAATAAAACAACAGCTACAGGAATAGATAGAAGTTGCGCGTAATGCATAGTGAGTGTCTCTGACTAAGCGCCGTGCCGTAATCCAAAATGGAGGGGAAGCCACAAAATGAATGATGCATCTGCATTTACCCTGGCTACATTACGAGCATATTTTTGGCGGTAGCAAAATGCTACGACCGAAACCTTGTTTATAGGTCACCGGACCACAATGTGGCCAGTGAGCCTGAGAGCTTGAGTGACTCTGACCCGACGGTGATGTTGCGGTGTGCCTCGGTGCCGGCACCAAAAACTATATTCGCAGTAAAAGCGTGAAAAACACCAAAAGACCGTTACCGCCCGGTCCGGTGCTTGTGTGTCATCGCGAGGCACCCATCTCTACCAGCACCCCCTCGGCATACGCTCCGTTTGACAGGCAGAGCGCCTCAAACCACCCCCGGGAGGGGGCCGAGGTCCGTTACGGTTTAACGCGCGCACCCAACCCCACTAATAGGGGTGATGTGCCCGCGGGGTGGTGGATTTGGTGTAAAGTTTTCCGCCCACCCAACGCAGACTCCAACTTCTCTGGTTTGGCCCTGCACGGTACGAGACACGGAGCATAGAGGTGGGCCCGTTGCCTGATGGCAAAAGCAAATTTACATAACCACCCAAATAAGCTCGCCAAACAGAAAAATGCTTGCGCGGCGAGACACTCCCTGTCGCTCCACACAGCAGCCACTACAGCATCGCCTTCCCCTTCCTCCTCATCCTCCTCTTGCTCTTCCTTCCGTCAGTGATTCGCCGCACTGTCTCTCGCACGGTCTCGCTTTAAGACTGTCGGCCTCGACGTAATTTTCGGTCCTAACCATTGCGACACTTTCACGCAAAACACCGGCGAGCGAGCGACACTGAGGTTGTCTCCGCCGGCTTCGGGTGGGGTTTACGGAGCCGATGAAGCGATCGATTCCGGGAGCTTAACGAAAGTTTGTTGGTTTAGGACGGTAGGCTCAGCAGCGCCTCAGATCCCGCCTCGGCAGAAAGCGCCCGCCACAGCGAAAAATAGGCCGTCGAGAGTATCATTTAGCTGCTGATAACATAGCAATTAGGCGTGTAAATCTCATTATGGCGAGTGATGAAATTGATGACGCTTTTGGAAAGATATAATTTTCCGATATTGCGCCCAACAACAGCATCAGCAGCAACATCAGCAGCAGCAGCAGCAGCAGCAGCAGCAGTGACAACAGCGAATGAGATTTTAAACGTTAAAAAGTGTGTGAAATAATTTGATAGCAGCACTACCACACCACTATCACTGGGGATGTGAGATGGAATGGAACAGCAAGAATGGTGTGTGAGAGTCGAGCTTTGCGTCAAGGTTTTTCCAATGCATTGAAATTCTGGGCACACACGGATACAAAACTCCAAATATTGCCTTTATCGATTTCGATAAACATAGCCCCGGGGCCAAGCAAAATTGGTTACTACTACATAGACTAGCTAGACCCAATTCGCAATCATGTAATTGGCTTCCCTTTTCCAGCGACCTTGAGAGGGCCGGAAACGAAAAGGGTGAATAGGCCACCCCGCGCCACATAACTGCTTGCCGCTCCAACCTTTGTCACAAATTAATTGAATTACCAATCGCGAGAGAGGATATCGACAGCGACTACCGTGGTGGTAACGAGGGCAAAGCTTTCCTGAAGTCCTTCTTCTGCTTTACCACCAGACTCTCCCCACGGCCACGGATCTTGCGAACGCAAACGGCGACCTGTTGGATGATGGATTTACTCGCGAAACGGACCCACCCAGCGGTGGGGTTTCGCGATCATGCGGAAACCTGATTTTCAAACCAATCCACCGGTAACCTTCTTTTTGATCTCCCGTACACCGGACCACCGAGTGGCGCTATCTGCTGGGGGGTGTCCTCGTCCGTTTCGTGTGACGTTTTCAACGAGGAACGACGAAACCATCGCACGTGCAAAACACATTGCGCGGATTGCCGGGAGCTACGCCACGGGTGGCATCTTTATCTCTCGTGAATGCTGAAAGTATCACGTTCGCCTTTCCATGGAATTCGTCGCAACCGTCGGGCCGGAGTCTGCACTTCAGGTGCAGAAGTGTACCCCGGGGAGGGGAGTACTTTCGTACTTTCAGAGGATCCGGACGAAATTAAGTCGCAAAATAAATTCATTCACAAATCTACGATTTTGCTGGAAAGGATTCGTTTGGCGAAATCAAAGCCAGCTTCTTCTCGCGCAACCCTGGTGGCAGAATAAAACATCAACATCATTAATCTCGCCGGCTTCTGTATAAACCAGAGGGTCGTGCTTTCATCTATGACCGAGGAACATGAGTTCTCCGGAATTGTGGATTGCAAAGTTGCAAGCCGAAACACTCAAGAAGAACGCCTGCAGACTATGGACAAATAAAAAAAAAAACACGCGTGCAGAGGAGATATAGCGTTACGCGGAAAATCTGTTTCGGAAAATTGATTCAAATGATAGCTCAAGTTTATTGCTTTTCGAATTTGTAAATATGTCTCCTATCGTTGGTAAACTCGTGGCCACCGGGATCGAGCGATTTATGATCCGCAAAGATGGAAGTACTCCACGCGTCCGGCCAAATGAATCATTCCATTTCGCGCTCGTCACTCCCCAATTATTATCATTCTTTCGTACCATTGCAACAACAAAACATGGTAGAAAAATGATTATTTCTCATTACCTCTACGACGCGCCCATAAAGCAATACAGCAATGGAATGGGGGAGGTCGTGCTAACCGATGATGGATCATTTAATTCTCGGCGGAATACAAATCGGACACGGAATGAACAGGGCTCGCGTTCACCGCAATCGTCACCAACGTGAGAAACCGGCGCAAAGCCACGCGAAACGTGGATCGAAAGGGAAATTGCTCGCCACAAACACACGTCATCGCAGGGCAGGGAGCAGAAGAGACGACCTTCCGAAGCGCATAAACGGACGGCCGTAGTCCGTCGTTCCAGGAGAAATAAAATCCCAAAAAAATCTCCCATCCCCGCGCGAGTGCTGCTCCGAATAAATGAACGATGAAGGCGGCCTTGGGGACCTCCATCCCTCGGTAATCCCCCCCTGGGGGACGGGGGGGATGAGGAGAGTGGCCGACCGAAGGCCGTGACGAGCCATAAAATTTCATTGCAATACACGGGAAAAATCCGCTCGATCGTTCGGCCCCGACCGAAGTGAACAGTAGCAGCGACGGGGGGATTCTCAATGTCCCAAATCGAATGCAAAACTTGAACGGCTCGAATGCGATTGCTGCTTACGTCCTTCGCTTCGGTGGAATACAGAGAGGAACGACTGAGCAATGAGGTTTTCCCGTTCATTTTTCACAAGAATTTCATCGGCAAACGGAGGTGGGAGGAAAAAACCAGAACGTCCAGAAGCTTGCGGCCCTTGGGTGATAAAGTAATCCAACGTAAGTCTTACTAAATAGCTGTAAAATGGATACCGATATTTGCTCGGGCACGTTATTGAGTCGTTGCCTTCTTTCTTCTAGTGTCGTCCTGGACATGGACACTGGTAAGCTGATGTGCTGAAGGGATCCTTCAAGAAGGACGACGAGCTGTTCTTTCTGCCGTTCGCTGTTTCTAATTCATTTCACAATCCGCGCGTCACACAGCGCAAGTGGATTGGCAATTAAAAATTCATTTCCGATTGCTTATTCATAATCGGACCGGTCGCGGGATGTTTGGCAGACTACTGCCAAGGGAGGCGGGTGGGATTTTGCGCTTCTTTTTCTATTTATTTTTGTTTCGAATACTTATCAGCTTCAGCGTCGAACGCCTGTTGACGTCATAGCAGTGCTAGGTACCTTTTGCAAACAAGAAGTAGATATTAACTTTCGCGTCGAAGCGCGACTGAGGAAAAAGTTTTACGTAAACATTTTACTCGTTTTTCACTCCCACACATCCAAATCCTCAGAACCAGCATACCAGGCACAGCTTAATGTCGAGAATAGCTCCAGCGAGACAAGTGCGGGCAGGGACAGGATGATAAATTCCGACCATTAACATTTGCTGGGTCGTGTTTTGAGCTTTGATCCGCTAACAGTTTACCGATGCCGGTCCGGTAGCGTCAACATCGCCCACAACCACCGAGAAGCCGTTCTACCGGCGGCTGCTATCTGACACTTCAGCGACCTCACGGCTCTCTTCGTATATTGTCAAAAATCCTTCTCGCCTCCATCCACCGAGATCGATTCAGGGAAATCAATTTCAAAGTGAATCGGTAATGGGTTCGGACACTGGACGGCGGTTGGAAATATAGCCTTTTAATCGATCTCCCCAAAGTGCTCGCTCCCGTAAGCAAATGTTAAACGGATTAAGTAACTCCGAGCAGCGACAGAAGAACTGGGGAGACGATGATCAATTTTTCATTTTCCTCTTTTTCCTCCGGCAGAAAAGGAAAAAAAAACTAGGGGTTTCAGATCTCGGTACCAAGTGGTCGGCGGTTGGAACCATTCGATGGAAACGATTTGCTAACCTCTGTTGACAAGCGGGCGGCTTCCATTACAACTTCACCCGGTACGGTCAGCAGTACCCAAAGAGAGAGACCGTGCGGGCGTACGGGTACGAGAACGAGAGACCGCCCGTGTACCAGCGCGCACATACACACACCGGGCCTTCAACGGTAGCACGGAAAATAGAATTAATGAGGCTTACAGTGAAACGCTTGGCGTTACGCTTTTCCTTTGCCCTCCCAGGCGATTAATCATAGTGGCCGGGGTCTGAAGGGCGGGGACGGTAGAACGGAGTCGAGACCGGAGGGACCCTCTGTTTGACCCTAGGGTCTGACGACGAGGTGTGCCCCAGATTTTCATTCAATTTTCCAAGTACGGTGTGTTCGCGCACCAGGCAGCTGACTGGGAGATTAGTTTGGATCTTAACCGTGATAGATACTCGTCAGAGTTTTGAAAAATGATAGTTCCTTGCGCTGTACCACCACTATTTACGTTCGTGCCGTTGCGAGCCGTGTGATGATCATAACGATATACCGCGTACTCCATATTCAGACCCGTGAAACTCCGAAGCGTCGGTCTGCGATGATTGGGAACTATACTACTTGTTTGTTATTTCATGATAAAAGGTAAACACTCCTAATGGCATCAGACATCTGACACTAATTAACTTCCCGAAACACTTTCGAAGCCGCAGTAATTAATAGAAATAATTAATCATTGGAGCAACATCTTCCACGCTGGTGCGAAGTTTTCGGGGAGAGATTAATAGGAGCGAGATTAGACGTGGTTTACGACTAAAGCGCGTCAGTTATTCATATCAACAAAACCCGGGGGCACTGTGAATAAGATCATCTGTTTGAAAGAGATTTTATCAAAGGGATGACACAAACATCTTATACAGCATATGGAGTAAGATTGTTCTTGAATAAGATAAAATAAATACAAAAGTCTACATGGAACAAACAAATTCACTCTTGAAAATTCACAAACACAAGACGGACAATAAAACCCGAATCAATGCAAACCCGTTAAACCGTCAGTAATGTTATCGATTTGCTTGCTGCTATCCAAACATCACTTTATATTCATAGGATACCCGGGGAAACAGACAATGGCGTCGTCCACAGTGCACGATTACTATCGGGGTGGCGGCATAAAACGGAGTAAATGATTTGCGTTCATGCAATAGACACTGGTCCCTTGAGCCTATAGCTTCAATTCGGTCTGCCACAAAGTAAAGAGTGCGATGTGCCATAAACACCAACGACAAACATGACTGGGAGTGCGGACGGTTTTCTTCGGTCTCGGTCCGGGATTGTCTCGAGAGGGCATAAAACTGCGAGATAGGGGGCAGCACGTAGCAGCAGTAGTAGCAGTAGCACTTCTTAGCGAAAAGTGCACGATCAGCGCCATTGGTTCAAACACAGAAGGGTCCTAATCCATAACATAACATTTCCAAAATTGTCCATAAAAAGTGGAAAAACACAAAGCGAACCATATGTGACCGGCCGTTCGTAGGCTCGTATGCTTCTGATGGGGAAAGTTATTTCGATTATCTTGATTCCACGACGAGATGTTCGTCGAAGGGAATCAATTCATTTCGTCGCGAAGCGAGCACGATATGCGCAACCATTTGGAGCAACTACCAAATGAAAAATCCAGATAATAACGATAGAGTAAGATACATTTTATTGCACTTAAAAAACTGAACGCACAGTCTTGAAAAATATAAAACTGAAATTGAAACCCTGATCAACTATATAGAAAAGCAAAAAGGCACTTTTTAAATTATAAAATAAAGTAAAAATAGCATCTATGTAATCCAAACATTCCAGTAAATGACAAATGAAATTGTGTACGCTTAATGAAGTCGAAAAGTTCATAAAACACACAAAACAAGCTCAACATGAAGCAGGTAGGCAATGGTGTAACCTTACGATGCTTTCAAACAGTAATAGCATCGACAACAAACTCACTTAGTGAAAGAGCACTATACAGCTCGCCGGAGGCAAGTTGTCGATTGGAAGCCCGTTGTCCTGAACCACTCCCATGACATTTATCCGCGAATCGATGTAGTATTGGGAGTGGGATAAGGACCTCGACATCCACATGGAAGTAGGGGTTCCGGGCATGATAATGAAAGCATCCGCTAGCAAATTGCTCGGAGGAAAATAACAACACATAACAACGAACAGGTGCTCAACGACCAGGATGCGAGCGAGGATGCGTTGGCGCCGTATCAAATGTCCACCAGCACAATCACCCTGACAACAGCATTCGACGGATGGCGAACCGATTGGGTTGGCTTCTCGACCTAAGCAACGGGATGCACACGAACACGATGGGCTGTTGGATAGACCAATGGTAGTCACATTGATGATGCTGTAACGTCGATTTACCTCGAACGCTGTAACAACTAGCCTCGGTACATTTAGCAAAGCATGGATGGAATAGCCCAAGGCAAAAACTAATCATTTTAATCACGAAAATGTTGTAATTGCAAACATGTCGATTCTCTGGAAAATTGTACAAACATGTCGTTTTAATCAGCAGTCTGTGTAGTTTTTACTGGGAATAGCGAAACAGCCAACGGATGGTAAACATCACTTAGCATTACTGAGAGCTTGATTACTGACAACATGAGTGACACATCTGGTACATCTACCACAAGCGAGCTAGAACACTGCCAAGACCTTCACTATGATGATGCCATTCTTCAGAAATCCCTTACAGTAAAAAGATCTCGGGCGCACTCTAGGCAATGCATGAAATCCTGCTTATCAACTGAACAAACCAGCGAGTTAACTTTCCAAGACGCAAAAATCAACGCCTCTGCCAGGCTACAATGTTTGAAACGCAGCTCATCAACAGATTTAATCTCTTCTCTAACGAAAAACAACGGTTTATTCCCGCTCAACGGAATCTTGTGAATCATACTCAAACCACCACAAATGACAGACTCTCGGGCTCGAAGGAAGCGATAGCTGAGTTAAACCCACTTGCGGTAAACCATAAGATAAACCTCAAACGGTCACAAGTCACACAATACTGCCGCCGTGTGCCTTGAGCCCACGTGCTAAACTACGCTCTAAAGCCAAGTGTTCCTCGTGCTGGTGCTAACTCGCTGCTCAATACAATTTATTGGGAACGCAAGGCGCCCACCGTCCATGGAAGTTGACCCTTAAAAGAGGGCTCGCTATCGTCGACTAAATGAAAAGGAAGAGGGAGAAAAAGAGAAAAGAAGAAAAATCCCGCACGATGGAATACATCCTTCGTGGCGATTGTGGGGTGCCACGGACGGCCGAGAAGTGAAGACCATCAATTATGCGCTTAATTTCCACCACCTCGAAACGATAGTTCAGTTTTCCTTATCGTTCCGGTGCTGGAGGGCCTCCAAAGGATCTCCGCGGTTCGGTTCACTGGCTGGATGATCCTTTAGTTAGCGACCGAAGGTCTGGTCTTCGTACCAGTCGAACCATTCATGGACGTTCACAGAGGCGCCTCAGAAGCGACCACAAACGCATGGCGCCCGATGCCTGAGGACACAACACATAGAGCCGTGGTTCCACAGCGCCACGAGTTAGCCTGTCTATTTATGGAGGATACAAGAGTCAACAACAACAACAAAAAAAGTGGAACGGAATACACATTCCATGGTGTTCCAAGTCAACGCGAGATGCACAATACTCCAGGCGACGAGGTTCGCTGCCAGGACAGACGCTGCCGCCGCACTAAAGGGATTCCATAGACGCTGAACAGCGTCCGACGGTCGATCGACCGACTCGTGGTGGAAATCGATTGGAACTAGTTGTTGATGACACCGTTTCGTTACGGGAAAATTACAGCCAAAGGAGCTGAAAATCGAGAAATGATTCTACCGGGGGTGGTAGAATCAGCGACGAAGAGAATAATCATAAAATCCATTGATGGGTCGCAACAATATAAAGTAACAGCTCCTCAGGCAGGATAGAAGCATTGCAGCGATAAAACTAGGCACTCATAAGGATGCTAAAGTGCTGGTTTGTGTCTCTGTTATGCAGACAGTCGCTATGGATCCATACAAAGAAGGTAGATATGATTATAAAATCCGTAAAATCCAAGGCTTTTCAATGATACCTTAATCGCTTCATTAAAATATAAGAATTTAATGATTCTACAGGGAAAAAGCAGAATCAAGCCCGAGTTCTTCACGTTCATAAATGAGTCTATTGAAAAGAACAAATAAGTTCGCAGATCCCTCTCACGAAGAGTTTATTACACAAACGGATAGCGGTAAGGTAGGAAACTTGAACGAACTCAGGGCCAACGGCACATCCGTTTCTCCAAAAAGGAACCAACTATTTCCTGCAGGCAATCCAGAAAAGTTTACCATCCTTCCGATTGCTGGCTAAGGGCAGCATAACACCAAGTACCCCCCAAGTACGGAAAAGCCGGATATTGCCAATCGATGCAACGCCGGAATGGCCATTTAAGATATAGCCACTCCCTGCTGACCTCCCTGGATATAGCCACTCCCTGGTCTATGCCACACCACGGTCCGACAGTCTGTTACTTCTGCAGAAAAAGAAAAAAAGCGAAGACTTTCGTTGCCTGATTTCCTGTCCACATGCACTCGGGCAACGAAAGCTGAGACAAAGCCCAAAGTATCCATTCCGTGACAGGTTCCCCATAAACCACACCCGACCTGCATCTTCTGTCCAACGGCTCCAAATAGCTGTTGGCCACGTGCACAGATTGTTATTTATTATTTTGAGCAATACAGAAGTAAAGAGAGCGAACGTCCATTCCGACGCACAAGAATGCACACCGACCGATGGTTGGGGGGCAGTGTGAACATATATGATAACGGATAAGCTCACAAGCACAAGGACACGGGGGAATGATAAAATAATCTCGGCATACGACACGACATTTGCTGC
>NC_064874.1:28384402-28394402 GCF_943734745.1 Anopheles darlingi | reverse complement strand
GACACCACCAGTACAGAAGGTAAACATGGCGTTTTGGGGTGGTCCCCCTCCCAGCGTTTATTTAGCATTATTGATAGAAGGGCAACAGATGCATACGCTGGGGCCTCTCTGTGTGTGGCTGTGTGTCATTCCGGCCGTCAATCGACAACCGAGGACGGTTAGTGAGTTAGTTAGAGCGCGCTGCAACATACCATGCAACCTAGTGGACGACAGACCGGCTTCCACTCTATTAGTGAATGATGGACAAAGAGGGGGCCCATCCCGCTAGAGTGTGCCCACCACATCGCCGCACCACATGAGTATGAGATGTGTCGATGATGCCGCGTCGCGCCAGTTCCCGGCAACCAATTTGGATCATAACACAACCAGTAAGTCAATTGAGCGCACTATCAACAACTCCTTCGTATCGAGCTCGAGTTCGAGTCGGAATTGGAGCAGAGGACAAATTAATTTGGCCAAACCAAAGCTCCTTTTTCGGAGCCCCGTCGGTAATGGGGGCTCAATACTTGGACTGTACCTTCCCCCGGGTCCAGAGTGTGCCGACTGAGGATGCCATCTTTAGAAACGAAAAGCTCCTGCCAATCACCGAGACCGATTCTAACCGACCACCAACACACACACACTCGGGCTGGTTCCGTTCCGGACAAAACAATCCTACCGCCCGAGCGCTTTCAGCCATCCCGGAGTTGACTCACTTTGCGCCCCCATTAGATGCAATTTAGTGCAACCCCCACGCGACTCTGGCTGGCTGGCCACAAAATGATCCTAGCATATGGTGCACATCGGAGCCATCGGGTTCGCCTGGAACCGGCGGATGCAGCAATTCGTGGCCAGCGTCGTGTGGTCACCCACCACCGTCACTGCATAACGAACGCCGAACGACCGACTACTGCTGCTGCTGCTGCTGCTGCTGCTGGTGGTTCTTAGGGGGTCCTTCCTTTCATAGCCCCAAACATGCTCGGTGTGGCTTTTTGGTTTCGTTGAATAATTTGGCGCCTTGCAGCAGCAGCAGCAGCAGAGGTTTGGCCGCCAACGCCACCGGTAGCGGTCGCTGAATGCTTCGTAAAGCTGCTCCTGTCTGATTAAGCGCGCACGCTGATGTGTCTCCATCCTTTCGGCTTTGACCATGACACGGTCACCGGTCGCATCGTACTACTGGCACCAGTACCAGAGCCATCCTCGTCCTCGTCGTCGTCGCCGTGGCCGCCACGTCGTCTAACGACCTCATTTGGTTGAAGGTTTGCTGGCGCTCGTCGTGGCGCTGATGATGAAGTATGTTTGCAATGGATAAAATTTACCACTTTCACCACAGGATTGGGACCCACCCAGACCGATGCCCGCCGGTGGTCACGATGATGATGATGATGTATCAGCTGGTCCCCGGGTGCGCTGGCAGTTGAGATGAGATGAGATGAGCGAAAGAACGAGCCAACGGTGGGGAGGGAATGGTGATCCGCAGTGGTAAAGGATAACATTCGTAAAACGCCATGCGCGGTTGCTTGTCAGATCGTTGATCCTTTTGGCCTGAAAACGAATGTGCCAACTTTACAGCGTTTTACGATGTTACGATGATTAACGATACTCCAAAATCCTCCCTCCCCCCGGGGTGATTTTGACCACCCTCCGAGTACCGATAAGTTTTACGAGTGAAAGTGTGAGGACGCCACCGACGCGTTCCCCGCTCTCTGATCGATGATGGCAGTGCGGCAATAAGACTTTATGCTCCACCACGTAATGCTCTGTTTGGATGGATGGGTGAATGAATGGGGAGGTTGCGACTTTCGGTTGCAAATTGTTCTACCCATCCCCCATCCCCCATGCCCATCATATACACAGTGTTTGTAAGTCTCTTACGCTTTTACTACTAAACACTGCGTGTCCCTTGGCACGTTCCTGCGGCCAAGTTTATGGATTGATCGGTTCAGCGATGAAACACAATGAGCCAGAAGAAAGGAATGATAAATCGATCGGCACCAGAAGCAAGGGAATGCATCGCTGGTTCCATCTATCTCCTCCTTCGGTGGGCAACGGCGAGAAAAAACAGAAATGGAAAACAATGCAAAAAAAACCCCAACTGAAACCGCAACCCGGAGGAGTCTGTTTCGCGTTTCACTTTCTACGCGGCCTCGCGGGCTAATCATCGGACTGGAGCGTCGTGAAGATGATGTAACGACCAGGCCACAACAAGGCCTGGTGGTAGTGGAGATGGTGTTTCTTACAGGTTTGTAACCGAGGACCGAGAGAGAGAGGATGCGGTAGGCCGTAGTCGATGGAGTCGATTTGAAAACCACCAAACCAACTACCACATAACGAGCCACCCCCCGGAAAATGACAGCAGCAGCACCAGCAGCACCAAAGGGACAGCTTTACGCGGCCATTTGAAAACCGTACCACCGAACGGAGCCGCCACCACACCGGCCAGCTGGTCAGGGAAGCGTGTTTTCAACGATAAGGGCGGGCAACGATAGTCTGCAGTTGCTGGTCGCTGCTGCCTGGCAGAGCGAAACGGATGCAAAGTGGAGAAGGAAAAAATTGCTCATTTTCCTTTTGGGAAAAATGAGGAAAAACTGGCCCTTTTGCGCCTAGCATCTTGTGATCTGGCACCAAAGCAGGCGCCTCTCTTGCTCTCACTATCTCTCTCTCTCTCTCCCTCTCTCTCTGTCTCTCTGGGGTGAAATCGAAAGCTCGTTATCCACTGGGAAGGATACGATTATTCAAGTGACTTCAAGTGTTTCATAACAGAGCGGAAGCTTCGGCTCAATAGCAATCGTTCCCCCCTCACAGCCAGCAGCCAGCAGCCAGACGCCAGACGCCAGATTGTCGAAACGGATTGTCCGTGATGCTCGAGAGACTCGCGACCGCCTCGCGTTTTATGTTTTCGGTCGTCTACGGAGATTTATTATGCAGTTTCCGTAATGTTGCGATTAATTTCATCGATTAATTCAGTGGTAACTAATACACTACGTAACATTTACACTATGTAGCAGTTTCACTAATTTCATTTAAAAAGAAAGCCAGTTTGCTCTATTACGCAAGTCAGATTGAATTTACCGTAATGGAACGTTTGATGGAAATAGAAAGCAAAGTGACAACCGACCGCTGGATTCGAGGAAAACCGATGAAGATTTTCGCGACATCTTCACCACGCTGTGGGTTGCTGGTGCTATTATCGTAGCACCCATAGGGAGAACCGCAGAATTCCTTGGTGATTGCCACGCGTCACCAATCCAAAACCTCACTCGCGCACTGTGAACTATTTGAAAACTCAATTAAAATAGCCACTCCCCTTCCTCCCCCTCTCGCGGCCAGATGCCAGTTTTGCGATTTCCGTCTCCGTTTAGGGATCGTTCGGGGTCCCTTTGACGAGCTGGCTGGTCTGGTTGGTTGGATTATTGTTTTCGCCAACCGGAAAAGCTGCTCAATATGCGCGCGGTTCTGTGGTTGGCGAAGTTTTTAGTTGCGCTGTCACTCCGCGTTTCCTGTTCGTTTCACCCTAAGTCAACGGTCCAAGCTAGCTGCCACCAGCGACCTTCAAACAACCCCTCCTCCTCCTTCTCCTCCTGCACCGGTGTGCTCAACCTGCTGCCATCGATGGATCCACATCCCTTTGCGTTACGGGCGGTATGGGGAAGAAGAGTGGAAAGCAGGAAACGCACCCAGACTTTGCGGCTCCGGGCATCGCCAGGACGGCACAGGCCAAAAAGGGATTCCGTGCTGTCATTAAACTTGCGTCGACTAATGAGAAATTAGCCACGGCGCGGCGTGGCAATGGCGGGGTGAAGTTGCAAAAGTTGGAGTCCGCGCGCGAACAGACGCGCGTTTGGCGTGCGCGCATTCGGTGAAATAGCTTCGCGTGCTTTTATATTTTTTATATTTTTCTCCCGTTTTAATTCCGGAAAGATCCTCCGGCTAGCGTGAACTAATGTCTTTTACTGGCTTTCGGACAATCCTGGCTTAGTAACTCGTGGAACTAGCGCTTAACGGGCAGCGGCGGCAGCAGCAGCAGCACCAGCAGCAGCAACAGCAGCGGCAGCACCAGCAGCAGCAGTAGTATTGTTTTGGATTTAATTTCCGCCAGCGAAAGTCGTCGCGTATCCTCTGATAGTGATGGTGGATAGAGTGGGTTGGTGGGTGGGTTTGCAGCTTGAAACTCATTTTCCAACACATCAAGAGGAGCCGCCGTAATGGGCGAGAAAGCTTTCGGTGCCATTTCCGTGTTTTAATTATGCGACGCGACTACTTATACTATTACGCGATGGCACCTACCACCTTCGGGAACTTCAATTTGTAATCTATCTGTAATCAATAATCTTATCCATTAATTTGGATACTAAGTAAAATGCGTAAATAACTATAGCAGCAAACGATCGAAACGGGTGACGGAAAAAAGTAGAACCGCTACATCTGCACAATATTAATTGAAAGTACATACTAGAATACTTTCACAATTAAACTGTTTTATCTGAGTATAAAAGTGTCATGTTTTTAGTTAAGTAAGAAACACTAGAAAATGTATTTCGTAGTCAAATCAATTGTAGCATTTCCATAGATTTTCACTAGACAGATAGACAAGATAGATCCATAGATTTCCGTTATACGCTGCTCAAAAAAGATTGGTGAGATATTTGTTAAAAATGGTGTTGGAAATAGCCAAAACGCCAAAAAGCCATTCCAAATAGCGCACACAGGGGGGGGAAAAAATAAGGCAAATCCATTCAACCCCTGACCAGCGCCTTAATCCAATTAGATTTCGTATGCTTTCATATCTCACGAACTGAACACGAAGCGCAGAAAAGATAAACTCATTACCTAAGTAGAACCGTTACATTTGCAATCTGCTAGGCATAAAGTTTGCTACAAAATAAACTGCGTACACGCTGCTACACTGCTGCACGGCTTGAGTCTGTCTATCACCTCTACGGAGAACAGGGGCAATGACAAAACGTGTTCGAAACGAAAAGCTTGCTCTGGAACGCCCCCCCCCCCCTCCCACAGTACCTCGTAACGCAATTCTCATTCATAAAACGCACTCAGCCACCAGCGTATATCGCGTCGTGCCCTATGTGCGTGCCACCCCTCGTCAAACATATGTTTTCACTGCGCGTCGAGAGTCGCCGTCACGCCGGTCACACCACACAGCTTTATTCCACCCAACCAAATAGCCCCAAGTTCAGCGTTTGTGTGCTAGAGAGCACAAAAGAAGGATAGCAAACGTGGATTCCACCGCGTGACAAACGCGCAGGGAATGTGATGAATTTTAATGGGCCGTGCCACGACAGGACTCCGATCGAAGTGATGGCGCACGGGCAGGGCACCCCAAAGGGAACGCACATGCAAAATAATAACAAAAAGAAAATCTCCCAGAAATGCGCGTATCGAACACGCTGATCGCATACTAATAGACGTTGCGCGAGGACATGCGGGAATCCCGATCATCATTCCTTTCACAGCGGACAGAGGAACGAACGGAGGGCACTTGGACAAGGCTCGCGGATGCGACAATTGCCACACACGCGCCGACACCGAATCCGTGTCCCAAACGCCACGCAACGAAGCGAGGCACACGGTATCGCGCACACACACAAAAAAAAATCACGACCACAGCTCGATCACACAGAGGAATGGAAGCGAAAGATAAACGCACACATAAAAAGAAGGCAGGCAGGCAGCATCTTTATCAGCGCGCAACGCACTTCGCTATGCTGGGTATGACATTTTATGCAACTTTATTATGTTCACTACTGCCGGCGGCGCCAGTGCCTGGTGTGCATGTTCCTCTACTCAGTCCAAGGATCCGGGATTCCATGGAGCAATTATACAATGCAGAACATAAAATGAGTTTCTTATCGCGCATCGCATCGCAACTCACATTCACATCGGTAGATAAGTCTACGTAAAGTAGGTTCGGAAAATGAAATCCTCCTAAATGTGACGTTTTGCTAACGATGCCGGATTGCAATTTAATCAGCTGCGGATGGGGAGGCGCTTCGCTTCGTACTCAGCGCTGGCTCCTGATCCATTAAATTAAGCCACCGGCGGTGGGAGCGGATGTGGTAAGCTAGACCACTAAAAGCACCTAAAGCAAGGAGGAGCAACTTCCGAGAAACCATTCACAGTTACTAGTCCTCGTCCGACGGATACAGCTTTACTCCGTCAGTGCGTGTTCCCAGCACACACACACACACACACACACGCACACACGAAGTTTGCCCCCGTTAATCATTATCATAAAGGCGCATCATAAACATTAAACCTCCTGAAGCCACGGTTATCTATGATGGCCGACACCGGGCCTGGTGCTACACCAGCACCAAACCACACACGCAGCAGCAGCAGCAGCAAGTGTCCAACCTCCAAGTGATTCGTAACGTTCACCATCTCGCGTGTGCTCAAGTACGTTCCCGGAAAGTTGTAGGAAGCCAGCGACACACACACACATCGGAAGCCCTATTCTGTCCCACAGTGACTATCCGGTCTTCAGTGAAGAGATTCTTCCTCACCGATAATGACCACGAGTAATGCGGAAAGTTTAGCATGCCTTGACATACACAAACACACGCACCGCAGGCTCAAGAAGGCCAGGGCCCGGAATCTAGGCCGAGCCATATCTCATACCGAGCATCAGCACCATCCCGGTGGCCTCACCGCCACGCAGTTGACAGGTGATAAAGCATCACACCTTTGTTCAACGATGCGGTCAATAGAGAGCCATCATGACCACGGCCCGACGGCGTAGGCGCGACACCCGACCAAGGGAACCACAGCTTCACGGGTTCTTCGGGTCGAAATTGAATTCGCCAACGTCTGCGTCACTCTACTGCACGCTCGATGAACCTCATCAATAAACATAGGGCGGTATGGACAGTTCGAGAGCGCGACTCGAACGGCACTCGAGGGCTTCGAGAATGCGAACGTTTCCGTGCCGGCTCCTGCAAAGAGGGTGGTTTTGATGAGAAGGAGTGGAATAATAATTATAATTCATTGATTTAGAGCACCCGCGGCCCTTCGATCGACCTTTGCGCTGTGTGTGAGGAATGCTGTGCGGAATATGGGAGTTGGCGTAACCCGATTTATCTTTCCGGAACGGGGATCTGGGATCCCTTTTCTCGAGATGCCCGATTTGACCCATTTTGACGGTAAGGTTATGATTTTGATTTCAGTAATGAAATCAATTAACCTTTTGGGTTGCTTTTCGAAATGGGATCATTCCCATTTAGTAGGCTCAAGTGTAATGATTCAACCAGGATGCTCATTAGAAATGCTCATAACAAATCTCATTCACAAACTGCAATGCGATTTGAGTTTCAAAAAATTATCACAATTAAAACAAATATTAATCCTTAATCGTTGGGATCGTCTTGTAGAATCATACCGTACCTTGACTTGAGCAAACCATTGCAACAACATGCAGATTACATTTTCGTTTGCATGCAGTCGCGATTCGTTTACCGGTCAATATCGTTAGCTTATTGTGGAATCAGGCAACCTATCGCCCGTACGCTCCAAATGTTATAATGAGTTTAACGTTCGCGAACGAACGTAACTGAAGCGGCACATACGCATAGCCGGCTAGACTGGGTAATCGATTTTGTACGATAATCATCCTCCTCCCGAAACTCTAAAGGAAGACGGTGTCGGAACAAACTGGAACTAATGGATAAACTTTGCCAGTAACCAACACCCGCGCTACGATCGGACACGTTCTTCTAGTTGCACCCAGTGAGAGGATCCTCGCAGGATGGAGCTATTAGATTTTAGGCTAACGGTGTCCATTTTTTATATATTTTACTAGCTGTTTGAGCATGGCGATGCATTAGGACGAGTTTCGCTTCATTTCTAATCTTGTCCGGTTGGTTTCATTTTTATTGCACATGAAAATTTATCTCGTCGGAAACTTGTGAACGATGTATTGGGGAAGAAATGGCATAATTAATTTCTTGGATTTTTTTTTCAACATTTGGACCAACAAATTTTTCATAATATCAACCAATGGTCGGATTCCTTCAGCCGTAGCATCACAACACCACTGGAGATTTGAAATAAATTGTAATATGTTTAAACAGCACGTTATTTGCCAGCATTTTTAGATTTTTATCAGTTTTATTGATATTTTCCATTAAATTATTCTCAATAGCTTGTTTTGTCTTTGCAAAATGCTTCCAGAAATAAAAAAATTGGCGATTTAATTTCGCAATTTCGGGAATTCGCAAACACAGCGTGATGGGTTCGTTTCAACCGATAAAAAAATAAGCCACTTGTTTTAGCACCATTCCATTTCATAAAACCCAACCGGATCCATCGGACGCATCGGTCGTAGAGGGACTAAAAGCGATAACACAGGTGACGAGAAAGCAGCAAATGAACTACCTTTCCCTTGCAAATCGACCTATCAACGCACTCGAACGATGTACCACAATAATGCCAGCGACGATATTGTCAGCGTTGCATGGGAGAGACATCAAAAATGCATCTAACGTACACGAGAGGGAGAGATTCCGTCCTGCCATTCAAACAGGCATTTATATGCACTAGAAGCCCTGTTTTGCTTCTCACGAGAGAAGGGTTTGAAACGAAAGAAATAGGATGAGGCAACACAGCGCCACTAACTTTCCGAAGCATCGAGATGCAAATAATGAATGGATGTTAGTTCGCCCCGGCACATCGACGATCCAATGAGGACAAAAGAATTCCAGAATCGAAACAGGATATAGATGGCGACCACCGTTCTTACCCTGTCCCTTATTGTTGCGATCGTATGAACAAGTGATACAAACGTTTTCTCGAAATCAATGCAATTTCTCCCTTTCCTCATGGGGGACTTGCATGGAAAAGGCGCTGACAGATGAACACTATAAAATCCGATGCTGTACATGTATGAAAGAATAAAAAGTAAAGTGTACTGAAAGAGAGAGTGTGTGTGCCTGTGTGTGAATGCCTAACGCAACCAACATACCTTCCGGTACGATGCAGTATGGCATCCATAATGCTTCTTTTGCTACATTCTAACACGGACACTCCTAGAGCAGGCAGCTCTACTTTTGATTTTGCATAACTTAAACCAAAAGAAAACACTTTCACACGAGCAATATCTCCGTCTGTGCCGTTAGACAGCACTGAACAGGAACAAACTAGCAAAACTCGACAGCCTTAGCTCTATCGAGCCACAACCAGTGGTGGAGCAACCCGGGGACGAGTGTTTTGACAGCGGAAAACGGCCCAAAGGTTAACCACGGAGTATGCGGAAGTTGTACATCGCGTGCACATACACCGCGCACACATACAGTCATAAACTCCAACAGAACCATCCTGTGGAGGCCCCCGAAACAATAGCATCTCCGCCAACAATGGCGACTCTCACATTCTAGCGAGTATACTTCCCAGTTCACCTCTCCCTCGACCGGAAACTGGAGGCCAATAGCGATGGCCGTTAACACGTGCCCGCTTCACCACTGCAGTAGTGTTGCGCTGCTGTTTGCGCTTCTCACATTGACACACCACGAAAGCGAGATGTCATTTGCTGCTGCTGCTGCTGCTCTGAAGTGCGAAACATTCTTTGTATGATTTTGTTGTATTTCATCGCTCGCAAACAATTTCCAAAATGCAGCATCCGCTGGCGCATGGGGACCGATTGTCGGGCGGCTCTGTTGTGGGTGCCCGACCAAAAAAGAAAATAAAACGGGGGCCATAACAAAATGTGCTCTACCTCTGTGTATGCGGCAGGCAGCGTCATGTGTGGCAACGCTACGGACAGACACAGATAAGCCGAAGATGAGTTGGAACATCTTTCAAACAAACAAACAATTGCATAAACAACAAGACCAAGATGCTGTCAACATCGTCTGTCCGTTGATCTTTTGTTTCGCATTTGCTAGAGTAGCAGGCAGCAGGGCACCCTGTCCTGTTTGGTGTGGTCGGAGGAAGTCTTTGCCGTCGTTGCTCACGTCGAGGTGTTCTTATGAATCTGATAAACGGGAACACCGTACGGGCGGCTCACCTTCTG
>NC_064874.1:28339402-28381902 GCF_943734745.1 Anopheles darlingi | reverse complement strand
TGAACTACATCCCCAAAGAAAACCCTCCCCCTAGCAAAATGTTCTCCAAAGTGGTAAGAACAAGTTTGCAAGCGCGAAAGTTGCAGTCGAAGAACGGTTTCCATCAAAACTGACATCTTTTATGTGCGAACCAACGCGTGTGTTCTATTATTCTAGATCTTTGTTGCTCTGCTGGCTGTGGTTGCTGTGTCCGCGAAGCCGCTGGTACCACTGGCATACACTACTGCTGCTGCCGCCACACCGTACGTAGCTGCTGCTCCGTACTTTGCTGCTTCACCCTATGCGGCGCCCTATACCGCTCTGCCAGCTGCTGCTGCTGCTGCTTATGCGGCTCCATTAACCGCGGCCTACACATCGGCCCTTCCGTACGCAGCCGCATACCCCTATGCTGCTGCCCCTTACACCTCTATCGTCCTGTAAATGAACAGAACCCAACATACCGATCAGAGCTCCACACCATACCACCACCACCACCACAATCCATTCAATCTTCCCACCATTCAATGATCCAACGTCCGGTTCGGCTAGGGCCGGCAAATAAAACGATCTATAAAACCGAAAATACTTTGACTCACGGGCTTAGACGGATCGATAAGAGTCTAGTGGGTGGGTGCCGCTGGTTATGCTGCTGCTGCTGCTCCCGGGTACCACATGGTTTACCTGGAACGGAGATAAATAGGTCAAGATTTGGTTACACATCTTACGCAAGAAGCTCTTTCTCTCTGTCTCTCTCTCACACGTGTCCTGGTGTCGCCATGGAGCATTTCCCAGGGAAAACCCGGACAACCCGGGCTCTCTAGTGGCGCTCTTCCTGGCGCTACCACGAAGTTACCTTCTCGTTGAGCACCCTTGAGTTCCGGCAAATAAAAACGTTATTACCTTGCCTGGTACTTCCTAGCCCTCGAGGGGAAACAGGAATTAATTTTATCTCTTTCCTTCCCCCGGACACAATGGCCGAAAGCTAGGGACTAGATGCCTTTTAGATGCCTCCTCGCTAGCATCGGTGGCTACATCGGTGACAACAGCAAGGTATTAGGAGCCCCAGTAACAGTAAGGCATTAGAGAGGGCACGGTAGCCTAGACACCCCCTAGAACCCCTAATGCCCAACGATTGACTTCCCGACTTCGAGTGGGGGGATTGCGCAATTTATGGTAATTTTGCTTCGACGACCGGTAGCACTTCCCGATGACGTGATGATAAGAAAAGTTGCTCCCGTTTGCTACCTTTTGCCTGTTCTCGAAACGCTCTTGAAAGGAGATACATTTGCAAAAAAAAAGGCCAAAAGTGAAGCGTTATCAACCCTGCTTAACGTGCTCATTGTTGAAAACAATTTCCCGTCGCAACGTCACCAAATAGTTGGTTATCATTTGCAACGAAAAAAAAAATCATTTTAAGACACAGCAAACGACTAGCCGTCGCACATAAATTCTCCCTCACCGTAACTGAATGTTCATCTCGAAATAATGTCATTCCCACGACTTCTCACGATTCCTCGCGACTGGTAAGGAGAAGCACGTGCTCAAAATGCGCCAAGAGGACCGGCACTAGATTTGCAAGTCTAACGGAAAATTAATGCAATGACCACGTGTACTAAGGAGGGGCAGGAGCGCTACTGAGCAGCATCTCTCGCTCGCGAGTAGCATTATGCACTTCTTGCACCACCCAACGGGAGGCGGCAAAAAGTATGTCACTCTTGCCATGGAATCTCTCCCGTCGAGGGTCGCCTCAATTTGCATTTGCAGCACCACGGGATCCCAGTGAATGCACAGGGCTCCGGTCGTTCTGCAGATCGCGGACAGTTGCGGATTCTTGGCGCACGCGGCGACGACCGCCGTAGGACGGAACCATTCGCGGGCATCCGAGAGAAAGAGAAAGAAAAAAACGTTAACTTTTAAACGAGCGGCGGTCTTCGTAGAGCAAACAAAAACATGGCCAACGCACCCTCGCTGTGTAGTGCCACGATTCGTTACGAGTGCTCCACTTACCATGGACCCCCTTCTCGACACGAGCGCACCGGCGTCGTTGCAGGACGTGGAAGCACGTGGCTTAAGACGTGATTCAGATATAATTTGAAGCAATAAAACAGCCGGCATCATCAGCACACGTTGGTGGAATGAGGAACCTTTTTCGATTTCTTTTTTCGTTAAAACTTCCTTCACTGCCAGATCTAGGATCTGGTGCGCCAGGTAGTTTAAACATTTCTCCTTAGGTTCTCCGATTTTCTTTCGCCTTTGAAATCGATCCTTCGAATCGAGTCTTAGTCAATCGGTGAATTCCAGGCGCTGGCGCTGGTGGTGGTCCGGCGTTTTAAGGTAAAGCAAAAGTTTCGTCTTATCAAATATCTTTCCAACAATTTACACTGAAATGATTGGAAAGTTGGTCCCGAGACCAAAAGGAAACCGAAAAAAATATCCCTGAAGCGGAAGACTTTACGGGAGTTGAAGCCGAAAAAAGTGAAGAACTTCTGCTATCACTCCCGGAAGCGGGACATTACGAAGGTGTCAGCTTCTTTGCTTCTCGGGTCTTCTGTTCACAAGAACTAACTTGATTGCGCCCAAACCTCTGTGCCCGCCCACCCGCGGCTCGACGCATAACCGGACACGCCGAAAATTGGCCGAGGGATTTTGAAGAAATTGTCTCCTCTCATACCGGCACGAAACTCTCCACACGCCAGCAATCAAATGAACACCGTATGAAAGGCGATAGGCGAAACACAATAATCAGAGGGATAGTAAATTCTGACAATGGTGAGGGCAGAATTTTTGGGATTCTCGAACTGTCCGCAGCAGCAACCCAGAACAAGCCTCATCATACCACGTTTGGCCAATGAAATTACGTCCCTTGGTTCGCGCGATTGTCAAGCCGAGCCCAGAAGTGGTTCGCGTCACGTTCGCCCTCATCCCAAACCGACAAGAGCTCCCACGATGTGTCAGCAGGTCAGTGACGAAAATTCAATCAGTGTCGGGCAGATTAAAAAAAAAACTTCACCGTCACAAGCGCGCCATCACCATCTCGGTCACCTTCGACAAGCTGAAGGATGTCTAGGGGGAAAAAAATAATGTTCTTCTATTGTTAGGTCAACCGGTGCGAACAGCGCGGTCGGTATTCGCACTTATTGATTATTGTCGTGCCTCCATTTGATGACAGGTTGTTTGTGGCTGCTGCTGTTGCTGTGGTGCGGTCTATGAGCAGGAGAAAATCAAACAAAATCCGGACCAAGATTGCAAAGAATCAACAGAAAGTACTTGTACGCGCGCAGCGTGCATTGCAATGTATGGTGGTGTCTGTCTGACGGTAACACTTCTAGCACCAGCCACCACCACCATCACCACACGAAAGGCCTGGAAGGAATGTTCCATCTCCATCAGTCGAGAATCACAATCTGCTGCATCGACCGTTATCACACATACGCGAGCCGGAGCGCACGCCAGGAATGAAAACAATTTGCTTCTCCTGCTCCAGAGTTTCAAAGTACGTCCTTCGCCCTCTTCCGGGAATGGAATGTGGCAGACGGAGAAACGGTAGGACCCTCGGAGGTACGCAAACTTTGCTGCGCCGGCAAGGAAAGTTTTGAAAATACCAAAGTGAAACCAGCAATTGTTTCGCCACAGCGTGACAATTGGCTTCAAGGTGTGCTGCAGATGCTGTTTGTGCAGTGCATTACGAAAGCTTAGAAACTAAGCGGGCACACTGTACAGCACTTATTGCTTAGGACTACACTTAGGAAACCAAAAGCAATATTAATTATAATATGATAATGATTGCTGGATCGCTAGTTACTTCCACAATGCAACAGTCTCATCAGCAACGCATAGGGAATATCTTTTTAATAATACATTGACTTTACAACTCACTCTTTGTCCATAAAAAACACTTTGTCCAAGACCATAAAACATAGTATCTGATCATCATCGTGTCTTTTGTTCACGCTATTGGTGTTGTTTCTTCCGGACCTTTTTTGGCAAAACTAATTGCTTTTGCTACCACTGGCTTTTGGTAACAACTGATGGGGATCGTTTTCAAGCATTGGGCGGCCACCAGTGTCAGCACCGCATAACCAATTTAAGAATTTCCTGCCATGCACATCGAAGCGCGTACGAAACTCTATGCGGTGAGTACATCATAAATTTAACGTGAGCAATGGTCACTCCCATCATCACACCAAACTATAGCCGAACCATACCATACCATGCGTTCCAGCGGATATCTATTTTCGTTCCGGTTTTCACGCGAACATTGTTACGGCATCGAGGATACCATCAAACGAAAATGGAGATACACCGCTAGGCCCATCAGGGTGATACGCTGGGTAGGGGGTACCTACAATTCCCCACAAAACCATCGAGACAAAGCAGTAAACAATACAATCGAACCGGGATCGTAAGTACCGAAAGAGCCACCACTAAACGCCACGGAGCTGGCTGGTTTGCGATTCTCTTTCTTCTCGCCTTTGATGCTCCGGTTTATTAACATTTCATTAACTGGAACCCGTTGCCAAAACGTGTCTAGATTACGTGCCGTACGCGCCCCGTCACCATCGATCGCACGCATTGTCCACACACACACACATACACACACACACAGCCGCCTCGACACATCGAACCCATTAAAGTTTAACTGATAGCAGAAACTACAGTAGATAAATGGTACACCGTTAACCCGTCAAGCATTATGATAGAGCGAGCTCTATTTATCGCGGTTTGTTGTTGCTTTGTTTGTTCTTGTCCAGCCAGACGAAGGCATAGCATTCCACATTGCGTGAAAATTTGGAACAATAATAGTTGGCCAAAGAAATGCCCACCCATGATCGAACGCCGTCATATACAGGGTGGTGCCATTTTGTCCATTTAATAGCCAGGAACTTGGAGCCACACTTGGAGTTCCATTTTTAGAATTAAAAAAAAAAGAAGAGTATCATAGACATTCCAAGGGTCGCCAGCCAATGTTGAAACAGAACATAAGCGGACTCACACACACGCGCCGATACAGAACTCAGACATTCGAGAAGCCGGTTAGAAGTTGGCCGATGGGTCTGAAGCTGGAGAGTAAATTATACATCAGACAACAAATGGCAGGAAATATGTCTTGCGATGCGCCCCCATAATTATGGAACCGTGAGCCGCCTCCTCTCTGCTTTCTTGGTCTCTTTCTTCTCCCTTTCTCTCTTCCTCGCGTGCTAGGTCCGCATACCAGGCTAGCACGACGGCTAGAGGATTCGCCCTTCTTTCCACTCCATTTCGGGGGACGAGCGTCACGATTTCTTAATCATGCTGCTGCTGCTTCGGCGGCGACGGCGTCTGGAACGGGACCCGGCCGGGTGCCCACGGATTTATACTCATCAGCATCATCGGACGTCATCAGTGGTAATGATGGTGATGAAATCGACAGTCGTGTCTGGGCGTTTTCGAAGTGGTTCTCTTCCCCTCCCCTTTCTTCTTCCAGCGATTAGCGGCACACAGAGAACCGGACACTGAAGTGAACCCATTATCTTACGCCGCCGTTCTATGGCATCGGAGGGATCTCGTTTTCTCGCGCCCCGAGCAGAGATAGATGAGAGAGCCCCCGAAGGCGCCGTATGCCATGATTCTTAGTTTCGCGTAAATACATGTAATTCGTCGGAATAGCATAGAGATGTCGATTCGTCGAACGTTAATGTAATATTGTAATTCATTTGCCAAACAAAACGCACATGCGATTATAGCGTTCGTGTAGCGTTCAATTATACACTTCCCTACGGTATGAAGTAAATTCTTGCGTTCATTTTAAGTCGAGTGCGGCGTGTCATCAGCTATTCCGTGCTGCTGTGTTTTCAATGGACTGGTCTACCAGGAGACTTCCCTGTTCTCCTACATTCTTGCCGGTCACCATCATCGAGATTCTTCAAATACTGTGACTGATAAGCATTGGTGCTTATGAACTGCTGACTGACTGCCTAAAACTTAATCTTTTATCTCTTCTACGTTGGCATCACCAGCGGAGTCATCCTAACGGACTCATCTTCTCCTGAACTGGCGCATACAATTCGATCATTTCCTACTGAATTCCAAAACCGCGAAAACCCCTCTATCGGATATCACGTGCAAGTGCAGCCCAACTGAAGACTTGCAATCTATTATTTCATAATTAAAATTCCACCTTCGCGGATCTTGGCGTGCACGTGCGTCAACCGGGACACGATAAGCGCACGTACGACTCTTTACGGGAGCACGGTTCGATTGATTTAAGCTCAAAATCTAGGGCAGGCTCTGCTAGTAACAGTTCAAACAAACGGGTCCGCCGACGCTCTGTCGCTGGTAGAGAGCCAAAAAATCTCCTGCCGATAGCAAAAATACGGCCAGCCCTGTGGGAGACCTACACAAGATCCCTTCCCCGCACACTTGCCTAAGAAAGTATGGAGTACGCAGGGACATTCAGTAGGCAGCGACTAAAAGCCCCTCACGTCCATTAGGGAGAGCCACCCGGAACGGGGTGGTCGTTAATGTGTCGTCGTCCTCTGTTGGTCGACCAAAGCTCGATAAAACCCCGAAATTCAGGCCCTACGAAGACCGTACACACACGCGCGCGCGCACCGGTGTCTGTCCCCAAACCGACTGTCTGGTCACAATCATATAATCCTGATTTCAATCAATAAATAATAATCCTATTTTCATAAACATTCACATTTTACGACCACCATACCGTCGACCGCCGCCACCGCCGCCACTGTCGTCGCTGTCGCCGTCGAGCTGATGCGCAGTTTCTGCCTTTATTGTTTCATATATTATGAGGAGGCTCGCCGTCGTGCTGCTTCTGCATCCTCGCTCTTCTTTTAGGTTTCTCCTCGTTATACGCACTGCTTCACTCTGTTTCTTTCCTTTTTTTCCTCTTCTTTTTTATCGCGAGCTATTATTTTCGGTTTTATTATTTGTTTATGAGCGCGTTTGTCTTTTCCTTCTTATTGCGTTTCCGCTCCCCGACTGGTGCGGCTTTAAGTGGAGTTTCTGTCAGTGTCAGGAGCAGCCACTCCCCACCGGTCTCTGTACTGCTGCACAGGAAGCCGATGGTGACGTTAGTTGTTTGTTTTCGTTATGCTTTTTTCCTCCTCCAGATCTCCTTTGGCTGATTCGGATTCGAATGTTGGTTTGACGCAAAATTGGCAGAAAAACAATTGAAACACGAAGTTTCGGAGCGCATCTCGGTCACGGTGATATGGGACTCGCTTATGACTGACACATAACTACCTCACCACCACCATCAACCGTGGCAACCCCAAGGCTCATTGGCCCATTGGAGGGTAGCGTTATCCGGATCCGCGGCCAGACTGCGAAAGTGATACGAATCCAAAAGGGATTCGATTTAATAAAGCATCATGACTTATAATGTTGTTTTCGCGGCGGATTTACGCAGAGCCGAGTCTATAATAAAATTCGGCGCTTGCCGCTTACTGATCCGTCGTTATTCGTTCTCCTTTATTTCATTCGGCTTATGTTATATTGATCCCACGTGCGTGGGATTCGTTATACTTATGGGCTGCGATATGGTCCGCCAGCTCCCGGAGAGCGCATACGATTGGCTAGTGTGTGTGCGTGTGTGTTTGATGTCCCACGTGTTCCCGCTCCTCGGAAGGACGATCGAATCAGGAAGGATAAACATTAATAATGATTCGCAAACCACCGGGCAATCACCGGAGAAGAATTATGAGATTTAATTCGGGTGATCAGGATCAATGTTTATTACGACGATAATGATGATGGTACCGTATGCTTTTATTATCGAAATCTTCATTAAGCTACACCTCAATCGTAGACACGTACGTAATCTTTAACAAACATAAAGGTTGTATTATTATTTTATGAAATGCATTGTTGCATTGACTAAAGACAGATGTATGAAAAGATAGTACACGATCCGCAGAGACTTATAAATCTTTAAACCATCTAGCAAAACCACCAAACGAGTCAACTATAGACAACAAAAACCTTGTTTCCACATGCAAAAGCAGCTCCCTCGCCCTGTTATCAGTTTAACAAATTAACAGTCATCTGCTGTAAGGCGACGACAACACAATCATGTTGCACAACGAGGTGATCGTTTGCTGGATTGCTTGTAGTCAAGGCACTAAAACGAAAGTCTGGTCACATGCGAGATAAAAGCCGGATAACAATCCCGCTAACCAAGTAAAAACTCAAATTGCCCAGCGCCGTTACCGAGCGATTCCCGGGAGTACGATAAAGTGAAATTATTTTCCCAGCATCTTAAGCACTGCCCGGGTGCGCGCTGGCACAGTTGTAAGCCCGTAAAACTCGTACAATACTCGATGCTATGATAAGCCGCGTACGTTAAGCGGATGCAAACTACTAGTCTGCTACTGCTACACTTACCAGCCAGTGCTGTGCACAGGCAAAGAAAATGAATGCAGCCAGAGCACAAGGTTGCCCCTTGCCACTGGTTGCAATGACGACGGAGAACAGGAGCTGATTCCGCCACAGCAACGACTTTGAAGCAAGTTTTCCCTTTTGCTTACCGAGAGGAGCATGACTAATGCCTTCACTACGTAAGAAATCACTACGGGTTTTTTCGGTCTCGGTCGGAACCGAGTATCCATGTGTACGTACTGCCACTATTGAAGCTACTGGAACAAGTAGCGCGACACAGTGCGGCGCATATCCTCATTACATCGCTCACAGTTGGAAGCAGTTGGAGCTGACGAAAGTCCCCGTGTGCATTGGCAGCAAACTCGAGCTCATTAGAAAGATGTTGCGTCAAGATGGGCGAAGAACAGGGCTTCCATTTCAACATCATCATCTTCATCATCGTCATCATCATTATCACAATCAACAGTATTATGATCATGATCATTGCCGTGTGCCTTCACCATAAACGAGCGCTCGGTTAGGATCGGTTCCTACACCTGGGGACTACTACATTGGCGACACAGCCGACGACGCGATGATTGTGCATCGTGATGACGGTACTCTACGCCGTGTTATCGTTTACAAGATTATACAGCTCTTGCTGCTCTACAGAGTGGGTGCACACTCGTCACAACGTGGAAAGAAATGGAGGACAATGGATCCAAACTGTAGTTAGGCAAACGACTCAACTTGCTCAACAGGTTTTCACTGACGGATTCGTTGGCGCTCATTTGACATAGTTTTAATTATGTAAATAGGACTTAACCGTGCATCCGTGCGGCAAGGGAAAATGCTGTTAATTGCACATTTATGCAAAAGACATCGCCCAAAGTGCTGTTACCTGCTGCAACAAGCATTCTTTAGCAGAACAGAAATTAAAACGAGATACGGTAAATTAATTCAGATTGACGCCAAATACAGCTCTCCAAAAATGGCGAGTAAATTGAAAAACGAAACACAATTTCGCTTCGCTTATCCGCAATAATAGTAAGACAAATAAGATTACTCCAAAGCTCCTAGTTTCAAAACGGTACACAATTCTTAAGCACATTTTACTGCATTACCATGCGCGAAGCAGAAGGCCAGAGAGATAATCCCAGCGTGCTAAATGCTACCTTTTAATTAGATCACATCATAACCGTTGGCCACGATGTTTCTGCGCCACAATTCGGTACACACAAATCACGTTCGCACACAAAACACAAGCGCCTCCGCTGGCTGGCTGGTTTGCTGTCATGCCCGCTGCTGTAAGCCTACCATGCAGCACTTCCGCCGCCAGAAGACTGACTGGCATCCACAAACGTAATGGTTGCTGTGTGCGAGATGATTTACTGGCGTTCCGTGTGCCTCGTAAGACCGACATACAACAGCGGCAGCGAGAGTAGGGGAGCATCATCTAGTGCGCCGCCCGGCGACTAGATGCAGGGCCACGGATTCGACCTCACAGCGAAAGCGTGCCCGGATGAGGGGATTACTTTTATGGTTTATGAAAAGTACGTTCATCCGGACAGGGAGCTGTCCGAGCGAGAATGTTTGCACTCACTTACTGTGTGACCTCGCGCGGCTAAACCTTAGCTGCAGGTTGGCCCGACTCCGCCTGTCGGTCGGTGACACGACGACTTTGCGAACCATGCTGGCTTTAAGACAAGGGGAACCAAAAATGCGCCAACTTGGTCGCAAACTGAATGGTTTCATTTTGTTTGTCTACAAAAAAAATGCTAATCTAGAACTGAATAGCGGAGCAACCAGAGCAACCGAGATTTAGTCGAAATGTAAATCCCGCAGGCATTCAAATCAAACACGAACACCATCACTGTGAGCAAACGCCTGCAAGCAACGTTCGGACAAGAACATGTCTTCTCTGCACCACCCTGTCGCTGTTGGTAGCATAATGCTTACGATGTTGAAGATAATAAACCACACAATAGCACAGTCACCATCATCAACAACTTACAACTTAAGATTTAGATTTTTTTAATCGTTCTCCCAGTCCCCCAACCACGACAAATGTGCTGAGCATCAGCATAGATTACACGGGGTGCAGTGTGTTGTCACTAGGCAGCGATGTCAGTCGAGTGATTTGTGATGGAGCATCGGTTGGAAATTATGTGCTCGCGCGTCACACGCATTTCGGTAAGTTTGGTTGTGTGTTTTCAGGGGGTGGGGTGAGTAGAGTAACGACTAATTCCGACACCCATCCCTAACATGCACTCCACGTGCACCAGCGTTCCATGTCACATCGCACCAGCGAAGGGCTCTCCGGTAAATAACGATCTTGGGCAAAACAGCGTGTAATCAGGTAGGCGGCAGCGGTGGCGGTGGCGGGATGCGGGATGCGGGATGCGGGATGCGGTCGATCGAGCATTAGAAAACCAGAGAATGCTACCACGTTCAGGGCCACTTCCGTCATTCCGACACAGCCACAACATGTTTTGGTGTCACATTATTACGGAACATCGTCGTTGTTGTAGCGATAGTGTGTTCTACCGATACGATTGTCCCTCTGTCGGCTCAGGGAATGGAGATGTCGCGTATGATGTTTCGTCGATACTAACCTGTGAAGAAATAGGAAGGGAGCAAAGGTAAATAAAATCAGTTCTATAGTTCGACATTAGCAGTAAGAAACATGTTGTATGAGGGTGAAAGGGAAAAGTTTACATAATTTGCGATTCGGTAGTTAACTTAGAATGCCAATTTAGTTTACACAAATCGCGTTGTTTTACTTAAACTGATAGTGGTAATCATTCATATTGATATGATTTTTTTTATTTTAACAAATAAAATTTCCCATCAACAAATCAAACATTTCATTTCACTTGCGATAGCCCGTTGCACAGCAAACATGGATTCCAATAGTCTCTGGTACGCACGCGTCAGTAATTCGCAAACGACAATATTATGCTGGACCAAGATTGCTATTCCGCAAGCATAACAAATCATTACACAAGATTACACCCCTTCCAGGTGAGAGAGTCCGGAAACTCACTCGTGCATTGCCATTACTCGGAGTGCACAAACCGGTAAAACAGAAGTGCAACAACTATTTACCTTTTCCTTCCGCTTCAGGATGCAAGCATCACAAAGAAACACGTTGCTCGAACCACATTGCCTCGGAATACGCTCCGGTAGTTCGAGCGTTTGTGTGGAGTGCGTAAACGCTCATTCCGCTCTTGCTCTGGTCAAGCATGTATAATGGGAAAACTAAACAACATCCATGGGAACCCTAGTATCGTGTTTGTTGGCTGAGGGATTGTCACCTTTCCTGGAAACTTTAAGAGGGTGCTACTGCATCTGCCTACAATGGGAAGACGACAAGCATCGATTTCATCGAACAAATAGCCGTGGCCACACGGGGCGAAAACTCTAGCGCAAACGAAAAAATTAATGCCAAAACATTTACGCTTGCCGTTTACATGCTGTCAAACGATTATAGGTCCGTGGAGCGTAAAACCTAGAGTAAAAGCTGTTTGCAAACGGAAGGGCTCGCAATATGTTCTATTTGTGGTTTACATTGATAGATAGTGATCATTGCTAGTGTGTTCAATCCTTTTCTTCCACAAAACGATTTTAATTTCCTCAACCCGGCCACGTAAACATATCGAAGCGTAAACGATTTGGCATTAATTTGTAAATTTGCGCGCAAATTTTCGCTCCGTGTGGCCACGGCTAATGGCCTAGATCGATTTGTATCAACCGGAAAGAGGGTAAGTCAACCTTGCCATCGTGCTACTGTGATAGGAGGTCAAACCATTACTCATACTTCCTTCCTAGTTGAGTAACATACTTTCTTGTGCTTTTGAGGTGATTGCAGTTATTAGCAAACAGCTAATTGTACCAACTCTCATCTGCAGATTAATTAGAATATTTTTTTAAATATCTAAAAACGAACGGGCCATATGTTTGATTAATTAGAATGCTAATGAGCAACATATCATATAAGATGTTGCTACCCGTTTTACATTTTATAAATCATTCATGGGCATTTTGCACGTATTCGATGCCACTTTTTCACGTGCTGCGAACTTCACGTAAAACATTAGCATTCGCATTCCCCAACGCCTTACCAACAAAAATATAATTAAACGAAGCGTTGGAGTGAAAATCAACACAACATTTTAATATAAGTCTACGTATTCGACGAAAATCCACCCCAAATCACGAAGCACCAGGCGTCTCCTTCCATCATCCGCTTTCTAAAACAGGATAAATGGAAATACTTTCTACAGAAACATGGCTCATATTGAAAGCAAAAAAAAAACATATTCTTCTTTTGTCTTTGTACTGGTGATAAAGAACATCAAGTGGATGTTTCTCTCTAGGTCACGTAACTCGAACTTGAACAACCAGCCACGCATGTCGCGAACAACGAAGCGTAAGTAAATAGATTGCCATTTTCAAACAGCAAATAAAGAGCCAGAAATAATCATTTTAAGATACGCTACACAAAAACAAATAATTAAAATAACGACAATGTACGCTCTGATAGCTTAAAGAAAATATTCAAACATTATTTTTACAATAATGCTATGCGTGAATAATCTTGCATTATAGAATGTAGAATGGAAATCCTAATTTCACTTTCTGCTCCGAATATTTCGGTTTTTCTCTCTTGAAGAAGCTCCACGCCGGTTCAAGGAGCAGCCGGAAGCGGATCGTGAAACAGCACGTCAATCAAGGCTGATAGGATTATCCCAAATAACCTTTCACACTGACCTCGATGGTGCTGCAGAACCCGCTCAACAGAAAACCAAAACCAACGCCAAAGCACCGTATCTCGATCCATCGGCATAATATCGTTCAAGATTAGGTTTTCTACCTTTATCAACGCTGTCCGTAGTCATTCAATCATTCACGTCTTCACCAGAACCACCGTATTAGCACCACGATTGGGATCCGGATACCGCACCTCGGGATCGTGCCGTAGTATAGTAGTTTGGTAGCATTTAATCCGGCCCAGATTGATTCGCCGGCGTCCTGAAGCTGCTACCGTTCACGCACGCCCAGATAACTTATAATCAAATGCGCGTTCTATTTGACGTGCGATAAAGACGCCACACTAGATTTCGGCAGACCCGAACAAATCGATTGATTAGCTCTCCTTGAAAGAAAGAACATTCGAGCCAATAGACGTTCGCCAATCGTCCGTATTGGAACAAGATAATAAGTTTCCTCAACCGTGAATCGAAGCAACAACGTTTTTTTCTGTTTTTGCTTCCACCAAGTAACTGAATTTACTGACAGCGAAGCACTCTGCCAGCACAAATTCTGAGGAAATGGAAATGAGCAATCTATCAGTCCAGTTCCGGTAACACGGCGCAAAGCATCAATCCATGGCGTCCATCACCTCAGGCGAGGGTGGCAATTAGTATGGTTTTGATCGAGCTAACAAAGCGTATTCCTAGCGAAATGATAACAAGAGTTCCATTTCGCTCACCTCCACGTGTAGCAAACAATGAGGACCCGAAGAAGCAAGAAGAAGGACCATGCCAAGAACAACCAAAGGTGAATTACAAAAGCGCCAGCCCAATTTGCTACTGATTTACTGTGAATTCCGAACGATACGATTGCGATTCCGATTACCGATAAGATTAATGTTGCACGGTGAATGGAGCAGCAACACATAAATCCAGACACATACACCTTCGCGTTTGCAAGGATCTTGTGATTTACTGTGACGTTCATATTGAGTTCCTGCAGAAAACTCCAATCATGATCACAGGTCGACAGGTAGCATGACATTGCTTTCCTCGCGTATCGAGTTGAAGGATGAAAAAGGCGATATTGGGATATTTATTAAATAAAAATACATATAAAAAACAAACAACCCAACTAACAATAAAGTGGAATTGTTTATGGGAAAAGTATTAAATCTGGATTCGTTTTATTTTCCTTTTGGTTCGCAAATTCGTCGATTCACTTTTCCCTGTCAACTGCAGCAGCCCGATAATGAAAAGAAACGGAGACAAAACTAACTTGAAACTATTTCTTTGTTGAACTTGCGTGTACTTTCGAGCTCGATATTGTAAATCAACTGGAAAGAGAATTTCTCAAACTCTTGGGCCGCGTGCCCACCCAACCCGGCGGGGTCCTTACGAACCTCCGCAGTAATATTTAAACAGCGAATCGTGATACCCTGTTCCTTGCAATAGTTTCTTACTAACTTTGACTACTTCAGGTTGCATATTTCATAATGCTGCCCATCCAACTTTTGCAACAGGCACAAACTTTTGTTATACAAAAAACATTTTAAAAAGAAAAAGCGTAATCATTGCGTCCTTTATCGTTGACAGTACAACGGATAAAAATGAAATTGTCCATATTTCTGACACAATTTCAAACTCGTTAAAAGATACAAGCATTGTGAAGTGAGCAAATATTAAAAAGAAAACGGATACATTCCAGTAACTGAACAAGATACCTGCCACCGATTGGTTGACAGTTGAGGATACGCAGAAGGACATTTACGTAACACCGCGCAGCACGATTACACAGCAATGCCAATGGTTTTGTGTACGGAAAAATCGATCCCATATCGGCTGAACTAGCCTACCGGGACATGTGTCCTCACTCAATCCGATTGTATCGGTTGGAACGTTGAATCATTTATCGAAATCCGCACTAAAGAGGGTATGGATGAGGCTTGGTGTCGGGCGTACGAAAACAAACGCAAGCCTACGAGCCAACGAGACCCACGAGAAACATTGACGCAAAAAGTTTTAGGCCCCGCAGAAGGCAGCTGCTGCTGACGAGCAGCTACGAGACGTCGGTTAGAACCTCTATCCGCAATCCCATCGCCGAGTGACAAAACCAAGTCCAAGGCCAAGTGGCCACCAGCGTGGACAAAAGGAGAAAGGTCAAATTCGCCGCGTCAGTTCCGGTTCGATGGATGATAATAATCGGAAAGGACGCGTCCGCCGTCTCCCCTTCACAACAGCACATCGATCGTTGCGAGCGGGCGTTAAAGGAACAACTTGAAGGTGGAGCAACGACGCTCGAGAGCTACACCAAACGAACGAGTGGGATAGCATTGCTGTTACAACAAAACACGGTAAAGCTAGAGGAAACAAACTGCTTTTCACGAGTATGACAGTTCGATATTAAATATTTTGTGTCATTATAGTTATATTTTAAAATAGTATTATGAAGACATTTCTTGCTCATGCTGTACTTGTGAAAATATGACAAAAACGGATTTTAATCATCATTAAACGCAAATTAACAAAACGACTTCAATAAAAATATTGGACTCCCACACGCTAGGAACATAAAACTTATGCATCTCGTTAAAGCATTATACGAAACAAGGCTACAAACAGCAATCGCATATCTCTTGACCTGGCAGTGAAAAAGAAAAACAATACTCCTCCATAACGCCACCGAAAATCTCGAATGTCCCAAACAACAACGACCTCAAGAGGGAAAGGAAATGCCAAATCGAAAGCGGCATCTCGTCGTGCGCAACGGAATATGGCAGAATATTGAATTTTATTCAATCAAATTATTCAATGTCTCATAATTCTCCGAATGCAACGACTCTCAAACCAATCTTTCTCGATCACCTATCGTGATCCTTCAGCTGCTGCTCGCCCCGTTTCTGATCCAACGACGGGCGTTGCATTGGCGCTAGTTTGGAGGTTGGATTGTGAAGAAAAAAAAAGTCTAGTGTCGTGTGTTGTGTATTGCTTCTGCCGGTGGCTTCGTGGGTATTTCAAGAGGTACGCTGTTGTGTGCTGGTGCTGCTGTTGCACTTGAGCACCAGGCAGCTCGTCTCGTTTCTACATCGTCGTCTCATGTGGCGCGCACGGTCGTTGCGTATGTGCTTGGCTCAAAATTCAATACATACTTTACCGCGATGCGCGCCACCCCCTCGCGAGGGAATTCGCTTCCTGCCAGCCTGCCTGCAACCAACCAACCGCGCTCTTATGCTCCATTCTCTTTCAGGTGCTGCTGTATGCACAGTAACGCGTATTGGTGAATTATTCCGTGCAGAAGCAAATTAAATCACCTTCGCTGCCAACGGAGAACCCATACAGTGATGCTACTGCTGCTGCTGCTGCTGCTGCTGCTGCTGCTGCTGTGTATCGAAGATGCTTCAGCATCCGGAGCGTGCTGGCGAAGGTCTGAAGACGTACTTCGGGTGTGTTATTGTATATTGGCACCTTTTCGCACAGAAAACGTGCACGTGACGCCCTGCCATAGGAGGAAGGGAAAAATAAAGATGCCGCCGCTAAAACACAGCGGGTGTCTCGAGGTTGAGGGGAGCAAACGAATCGATCGCATATAATGCAATTTGTAGAAAATACCGGGCACGGCGACAGCAACTGCTTGCTTGCTTGCCGCACACCTTCATCGAAGCTGAAGCAGCGAGAAAATCGTTCCGTCGTTCGGGATCCGCACCAGGACCACACCAAGGTTCGAGAGATTGAAGAAGAGGTCGAGTGTGTTCTTTATGGAGATAGAAAAGGACGCTGTCTGTCATAAATTGCCGCTACCGATTTGACGCTCCCAGATCAACGGTTTTGAATGATGAAATCGTGCGCATATTCGACAGGGATTCATTATTGATTCAAATCTTTAAATGGGGCTTATTTAATTAAAACATTCCACCACGACGCTATCGCTAGCGCTGTCAAAATAGACAACTTGCAGCGATCTTGAAAATTGAATCGCGGCATGTTTTAATGCGAAATGGGGCCACATTGGGGCCACATTCTCCTGACGTTATCAGTGGTACACGTACGTTGGTACATGATGGTTCGCCGCGAATACTAACCACCGTCATGTTATCGTTCTTCTTCTAAAAACAACGATTATTAAATATTCAATCCAATCGGCGCAAGTCCCCATGTCCCACCCCAGTACACACCGTTGTTATGCAGATCAATCCACGGCGGCGAATCGGGTCACAACCTTGCACATGCGATGATGCCGGTCCTGTACCGGGTGTCTATAAAGTCCCGAATCGAAAATAGTACAAATCGGAGCACAAAGGCCTTGGATTTGATTCAAAATCCTGCCACGAATTGGGGCCACCCGCTTTTGTCCGATGCCGCTCCTCTAATGCAGCACGATTTCTCGATTAGCTTCTACAGCTTCGCATGCCCAGCCCAGTCCGGAGAATGCTGTACCATCCAAAATAAGAACATCTAGTGCAACCACCAGTATATATGTGTGTGTTTGTGTGTGTGCGTGTGTGTGACGACGTTGGTCGCAACTCCTCTCATGTCATGCTACGCCATTCCAACAGAAGTTTGTCAGTGGTTTTGGCCTGATGTTCCTGACACACATACAGATACGCACACACACACACACACACATGCAAGCAGACTCCGCTCGTCCACATCGCAATGCTCCGATTTGAAAAATGAGAATCTCGTATAATGCGATTTTTATAACGTCCTTCCGGCAGAGGCAGAAGCCATTTTGGGAAAGGGGAGACGGGATAGAGATGAAGACATTTTGGGATCAATTCAACCCTAAACCCCACTTTCCTCCACTCCGCTCTCGGATGAAGGGGTTCCACGCGTGTGTGTGAGTGTGCCAGCATACTCATTCTATTCATAAATTTTTCTGGCATCTCCTCGCCGCCCAGGGGCATACATCCGATGGATAAAATGAAACTCGAACCGCCCGCCATTTTGTGGCCAGCAAGCCAGCACCGGCATGCACTAGATGGAGTAGTGTGCCAAAGTAGAATGACATTTTCCAACTAGAGCACACGCACCGTCAACCGGGAGACGGCACGTAATCCGGGTACGGGAATGCATTAGGCTGGACTGGTCGCGGTGATCTTGGCTGCACCGCCATGTTTCGTGCGCTCATGATTTGGCGAAATCAAAAATTCGATCGAAACTAATAAGAACGCTAGCGGTTGGCGTGCGAATGAAAACACTCCAAAATAAAAAAAAAGAGGATTCCCCACGCACACGCTCTTGAAGACTTAAATTCCCGAGTTCCACACTTCCTCCCTTTCCATGCTAAGCATTCGGTTCGTCGGGAAAATAGGAAAAACAGGAAAACTCCACAAAACGGATCTGCAGTTGGCACCAGAACACTAGACACTACAAACGCGTAGATCATCGGGGAACGCAACTGTCCTAACAAAGCACACGTGAATGTGTATGTGTGTGTGAGTGTGTGTGCTCCAGGGACAACCCAGGCGAGGCCAAAAATGAAGCCGCCAGCAGCTAACGAATAAATTTCTATCGATATTTATGTTATGCTATAAATTTTATTTGATTTTCGATTGAGTCCGTGCCATGCGCTCGCTCTTCACGCCGTTGCCGCCACCACCACCGAGCAGGGGGGGGGGGGGGGGGGGCGGAGGGACCGAGATGCGCCAAAAGCGTTTTCACCGGATGTTTGCCCTATCAGGAGCCGATCGAGTGAAGTGGAAAGAACCCCAGAGGAGAACCTACATGGGAAGGCGAGAAGTAGTTTTATCTGCTGCAAGAGGGCTGCAGCCAAAGCGTCGCTGCTCATCCGCAGCTGCCTACCGAGAGCACCGTTGGTCAGACTCTATAAATCCGTCCACCGCACCGAACTTCGCCTGCCAATAGTAATGCCACCGGGGGTGTGTGTGTGTGTGTGTGTGTGTGCTGGTGCAGGCGTTACCGTCGAACGCAGATGGTGCTCGCGAACCCGTTTCTCTGCTCTGCTCGCTCTGATATCCATTTCTGTTCCCTCATCTTTCGCTAACCAGCAGATCGATTGCCAGAACTGCCAGACAGATAGTCAGCCACGGCAGCCGCAGCAGCAGCAGCAATAAGGTTCTAGCATCATTGACTTGGAGAGCCAGGGTTGAAGGGAAATTCCGCGATGGACGCCATCGAAGTTAATCAACTTTTCAAAAAATTTCATCCTTTCGCCTTCCCTCTCTGCACTCATTCTCGCACTGCTGCTAAAAGTTTTGCGAATTTCAAATGTCCGCAGAACCGGAAGGGAGCATGTGCTGTGCGGAATGTACGGCGATTTCCCCCGGTGGTTGGATTGGGGAATATATAAATATTTCCAAATCTCCACATGCGAAAGCAATCAATCAGCAATTGAAACAGAACACCGCTCACGCGCAAGGATTATCCCTTCTCTTTATCCCTATTTTTAATGGATGGACCATAGTTTTGGCACAAAATGGGCACCGATACGGCCATCACGCAGCCCCGGATGCAGCAAGCAAGATTGCCACTAAAACCCAATCCATTCCATTCCAATCCAATCGTGTGCAGCAACGCAATGAACAGAATGCAAAGAGAAAAACACATGAACCCGTGGCAAGCGGATTTAACGAGGGACCAATGCTGTGGCCACCCTTCCCACCAGCCAACAGCAGAAAATGTGTTTCACAAAAAAAAACACGGGAATAAATTGGTATTTCAATGCAACTAATATAGGGATTGTTGTTGTTTTGCATAAAAAGTCCCCCCTCCCCTCCCCATTTTGGGTGTAATTTACAACCCAATGCTAGGCGCATGGTACATCAACCAAACCATCGACCACCCTCCCTCCTCTCCTTTCTCTAGCCACAACGGCCGGAACAGCCTCGTACGGATGGAACATGCTGTAAAATTAATTATGCTCTTTCCGGAACCAAACCGAAAGCATCGTTTGGATAGGAGACTCGAACTGATGATATTAACCCGCTCCCCCGCGCCCAGAGCTCGGCCGGGACTCGGATGGTCCCGTGAGTGTTTTAATAAATTTATATGCCTAACTAACGTACATCCGTGGCTCCGCTCAACATGACGATGCGACACAAAGGAATGTTCCCTTCCAGTGGGGAACGCGCAATTACATGAGATACAGAGAGAGGGGGTGAGAGAGAGAGAGAGAGCTGGGGCATCCGACTGACCGCAGAAAGTGAGTTATGTCAATGGCGATGCAGACAATGGTGGCCACCAGCTGTCGATAAAAATTATCATTTCGCAGTACAGCATCAGCAACAGCAGCAGCAGCAGCAGGTCCATCGACGACACCCACAGCCCACACCACACCCAATCCCCCCCTCCCTCCCTGGGGGGTCCTTCTTCACTGGCTGAATAAACATGCGGGAAAGAAGAAGTTTTTGCAATTAACTCCTACATGACACGACGATCCGCCGGTCCGAGCGTCACGGTTCTCCGGATGCGATCAATAATAATAATAATACCACTGCAACAACTACAACAACAGCAACAAACGAACACTACCGCGTTGACACGATTATCATCATTATTAATGCCGATCATTGCGAAGCATACTTTTGCAATCAGCTGAATGATGAATGGTGCGCGCAGGTATTTGGTGAGACTCGATGCGACGCGGTTAGCATGCTGACAGCATGCATGTGTGGTTGGTTGGTTAACGCATAACGCACACTTTACCAGGAAATGTCAACCATCATAAGCATTCAATGTTCGATTCGTGAGAACCGCTTATTGAATGGCGGTTTTGTGAGGTATCAGCAAACACATTACTGCTTGTGTCATCGCTTGGCATATGCCGTCGGCCATCAATGGCCCGTGATATGCAACAGGATAACACCAACCGCGGTGGTTGCTTATTAAAATCCAAACAAAAAAATCGTTAGAAAATTGAAATCCATGGTGTACAAATCCGGCACCAGCTGACGTCGTCTAGTGTATGTTACACAACAGCAATTTGACGTTGGTATCGTGACCCCTCCCTGCACGGCATGCATGCGTCCTGGAATTAAGCCGGAATTGGTGGTAAGCGTTGGCACTCCAAACGGCAATTGCACCGCTGGCTACGGAGTTCTCGCATGGCAGATTACCGCTGAGAGAAGGAAAAAAGGACCACCCCTCCGTTGCTCGTTACAATATCGTTTCCTCTAACGATAATCGTTATCGTGCACCATCGTTTACAAAATGGTTAACCTTTCCACTTTTCCTCTCGCGCTACCGGTCATTCTCGGCCTCGTGCCTTAACGGTCCCCACGTGGAAAATCAATAAGCAAACATCGCCGGCGGTGTGGCGGGTCGAATGTCCAATAAGATGCCACCTGAAACGTGTCCGTTTCCTAGCGGCCAAGCAGGAAATCGAGGAAATTCGTTGTCACGCCTCGTTGCACACACACACAAAAGTACGAGCGATATGTGAACAACACGGATCATCAGCATCATCAGCACGGGGGACCACCCCATTTGAAACAATAATCCACCTTCGATCCCCACCCAAAAAGAAATGCCCATGAACACCCCAACGGGGACAGCTTGAGCTTGAGGAGAATGTAAAATCATGCTCGCCAGACCTCGCCAGGGAACACACCCTTACCTTTTTTCTATATTCCAATGCCCGCACCGAACCTTTATTAGGTGAAACCATTGGCACCGTGTGCTGGCGGCATTCAATGCTCGTCCCCTCACTTCGATTGCTTGCTCACGCATAGATTGGTTCGTTTTTTCGTGAAAACAATTTCCTTCGAAAGGCTCCCCTAAAAAACAAAAAAAAACAAAAGCCCAAGGGTATACCGTTCAATCCGAACTGGTAGCAGATTGGCGTTAATGATGACCTTGCAGCACTGGAGAAATCTAATTTCAAGCAACGGAACATGCCTGGCAAGGTCGATTCGATGCAAATTAGAGAGACCCGCACTAGACCCCATTCCACCGCCGCAAGCACGTGACGACGACACCGTGAAGAAGCTGTCACGGACACACATAGCCAGCAAACCGAAAAAAAGGTTCAAGAATAGGGACCCTCCTCACCCCACCGGGGGGTTGCCAGGCTGCTTGGCCGACGAGCCGAGGAGGACGACGCTCTTTTCCGCTTCCGTTTCATGTTGCGGAAAACGATGCAGCAGCAAACCCCACCCAAAAAAAAAGCCCACTTGCCTCCCGAAAAAAGTCAATGAAGCCAAGCATATTTCCTCGTTCTGCGCGTTCTTACGGTCGGGTGGTAAACCTTTTTTCGAATCCTTTTTCCCAATCGCTCACCGGAAGGACACACGCGGTTAATGTATTTTAGTCGGGGACCGGACGGATCCGGCGCCTATCCTCTGTTGCTTGCACATCTTCCTGTCCTATAAAGGTCCTTTTGATTTCGCCAAAAAAAGAGGATCAAAACGTGTAACCGCGTCGCTGTAAAATGAAGTCACGTACCGTGAAAAATGTATCACAGCCAGATAACACACACACACCCACATGGGCGCGCATGCTGGCCACCGGCAGCAACATCGCAGCAGAAGGAGCAAACGATCCGTCAAAAGAGCGTCGTGTGCTTATGTTGTGCCGGCCGGCCGGTTGGTGTATGCCTTCCGTGTATTTACCACCGTCTACCTCCCCTCACCGTACCTGGCATCCCCGCGAAACAAGGTCCCGCAACACATGTTCACTTGTTGGGTTTAATCGTCAGCCGGTGCCCCACCGCCCCACCAATGCTAGGCTAGGGGATGTTTGGGCACGGCCTAGGCCGTGGTCTGTTACGGGCGTGACGACAAAAGTCGGTCGATTAGCGCACGCAAACCGCCATTCACCATTTTGGACCCGTAGCTTGATATTATTACTGGTTCGCCCCCGGGGGGCGGATATACGGATTCAGCAAACCCGGAAAAGTTTCAGCATTTATCACGGTTAGGGCTAGGCGGCCGCTGGCACCCTGTCAGTCATTCTAAACCCCAAAATGGTGTGCCATTTGGACGGCTTCATCCTTCAGCGCCGCTGCTACCACCTCCACCGGCAGAGAACCGGTCACTTCCGAACCGTTTAAAGAGTTAAACGGTGGGAGTTGTGGCGTCTGCATGCTGGAACCATATCCACAACAAGAGTGAAACACAGACCTTCCAACAGAGAGGAAAACGCACGAATCTACAAGCGATTGAGATCTGCAGGACAACAGAACATGTGTGTGTGTGTGTGTGTTTGAGTACGCGCCTTGGAAGATTATGTTCTCTTATTGCCCAATGAATGGGTTTGCAGATGGCTACGATAGCGAAAAGAACGAAAAACCAACAACACAACGCAGAAAACGCGATCCCGATAATGTGACAAAAGTGGCATTTAACCCATTGAGACAGAGAGAAAGAGAGAGAGAGAGAGAGAGAGAGAGAGAGAGAGAAACCATGATAATGCCACCGAAATCGGTTCGGTTCGATTAAATCGTTTTCGGGGTTGCGCCCTTCGCCAGCGCGTATTATCCTCCGCGCGCGCCCCAGTACGCTCTTCTTTTTCTAATCACAATACTGTCCGTGCTGGAGTTATCGGAGATCTCGGTTATCGGAAAACGCCGCGAAACGAAACGAAAATCGAACGGTGGCAGAGCAAAAGCAACAAAAGAGCCAACAATCGACGAGAAAAGGGAAAAAACCCCACCACCGACCGAAAAGTATGTATGTATTTCACGGTTTTCCTCCCGGGTGGGGAGGGCTCTCCACAACGGTGGCAGGACCGAGAAGATGAAGCATTAAAAAAAACCGCTTCCGGCGGTCCGCAGCATCATGATCGGTATCGAGAAATCGCAACGTTAATGGAACGATTGTTTCATCCTGCGAACGTGTGCGACCTTCGCCAGAAACATCTGCATACGAAGTTCGAGCATACGACAACCGGATGAGCACGAGGACGAGGAGAACGAATTTCACTTCCGGAAAGAAAAAAACGGCGGAAGAAAAATACGCAGAAAACGAAAATAAAGCAAAGGGAAATGCCACCGGCAGCTGCCTCTACTACTCGAGGAGTACGTGAAGTGGAATCGATAGCATAAATATTGAAATCGAACAACTACCTAGGACCGGGAGCACGTGGCACCCTTACCCTTTATCCTCGGTATAAGCTCTTATCAAAATAGAATTACTTTTGGTGGGGGGAGGGAATGGGGTCAATAGCTTTTAGCCCACCGGCTCCTGCGATCGGTGGAATACTTTCACGTTGATTATAATCGAACGCACCGCACCGTGCGTGTCTGTGTGTCGTGTCATTATGAAACCATCTTTCCAGTACATCATCTATTAGTGATAGCATAGCCCAGCATAACCCATAATCAGTTGCTAACAGTGACGCTTGTACTGGAGAATTAAAAGCAAACTTGACGTAAACGTAATGGTGCAAGGCAACGATAGTAACTTTTCATAAAGAGCTGTCAAAAAAACAATTTGAAATAGAGTTGTTTTGAATTGATGCGATTGAGAGTTGCAAAACAAAGTTGCTATCGGAGCCGTAGCGTTTGAAATAAAGTTTCGTAAATCGTCAAATGACAGCCAATGAATGAATGTCTTCGAAATTTGCTAACGTGGCACCGTACCTTAAGATAGCGTCCGTTCAATAAAAGGTATAAGAGATGCACAGCGCCATCACCACACCATCATCACATTTCGCAGCAGGTACCAGGATCACATTTCGAGGGAATTTTCATCGAAGAATATCGAAACCCCGTACCAACCAACCAACCAACCAAAAAAAGGCCAGATTTCCAACCATGGGGCTTAAAATAGGGACGCCAATACGGTGAATGGATGTTTTCGTTTCATCGATTTCTTTAATGAAATGCCAAATTTGCAAGCGGTCGCGAGACGAGCGAGTCGAGATCAATCGACCGGTCCCGGGGGCAGAAATGATCTTTTCTGCCACCGAAGGTGGTATCGAGAATTTGGGTCTGCTGGGACGGACAGCAGCGTAATGAAAATAAAAAAAATAGGGAAACCACTCCCGGATCGCTCGCTTTTGTGAGCGATGCATTTGGCTCCCATTCTAGCATTTCCAATCCCCCTCCCCGCAATTCAGAACCCGCCCGTCCCGCCATAACGAAAGAAAGATGTTATGCGCCGTGTCGCGTATCGCATTCATTGGCAGGATTAATTGCCAACAAGAGCGCAGCGTTGGTGGATGACGAACGATACGATGGTGATGCGCTTAAACGTCACTCACTGGCAGAAAAAAGGGGCAATCGAAGAAGGCAAAAAAAAAACAAGAGACTATCAGCATTCGGAAACGGGAGCCCACAAATGCGCAATGCCGCGTCTCGTGCTTGAAACAACACATCCATCCAATCCAAGTGCACCCTCGGTCCGGAGGAGGTTGGGGCGCGTCAGAGCTACCGCGTACCGCTGAGAGCATTCGTTATCGCGATCACGGAACCGGACGCGTATGCATGCCCAGTGGCTAGAATGCCATTTGCGTCACCAAACGAAAGACCGGGAGACACCGACACCGACGAGAAAGAGTGAAAAAAAAGCGCTGACCGGGGCTGGCCGGGGCTAGTCCGTGGCGAATCGTCCACCAAATCGAACTTCCAACCAATCAAACAGAAAACAGAAATCAAATTCCCAACCGAAACCTCGGAGTGGTGGTGTGGATCCAAAAATGGTAAACGGACGAACCGGTGCGTCGTCGTCGTTGTCGTCTATCATAACAAAAGCTCGAACAGAGCAGGTCCGATCCATCGGTTGGTCCGTCGGTGGAGTGACACTCCACGTCGATTCACGGCAAAACGCTCGATCATCACCGGCATGGCGAACGATTGTACGACATACACACGCGCGCGCGCGTCCAGATGTTGTTTATGTTTATTTCCAATCGTCCTGTGCCGGGATTTGTTCTAACTAAGCGGCGCGACGCGAGTGAGCTGCGGCATCGAATGGCGGATAGATCAACAGTTTGACAGGATTACGATACAAAACCGAATCGGAGGGAAAAGTACATTTTCTTTTGGAGAAACACATCTCTAAACGATAGATCAGTTCGTTAGGAGCAACATGAACAAGCTGTTGTGTAAAGCAATCAATAGACTTAAGCGCAACACTTCTGCAAAAGTGCAACCGTTGGATCTAGGTTAAGGTCGAATGAGTCTCGTATATTCATCACATGACTGCCCGAGTTACTTATTGTACTTAGTAGCCGGTCACTAAACTATCCCGTAGTTCAATGTTAAATACAACATTTAAATCCATAAGAATTCCGCGATCAAAATCGTTCGTCGGAAAAGCAGAAAAAACTAGGACTTCATCTGCAAGCAAAGAAAAAATGCCAACCAGGAGGACAAAAAGTTTATCTTCAATTGCAAACAATCGTTCGCCGCGATTCCGATGCACCACGACGGGGAACGATATCCCTTTTCTCCTACCTTTCAGCACCCTGCGGTTCAATCGCCAGAAGACAGATAAGTGATTTCGTGCTCGCTCTCTCAAATGCAGCCGCTGGTAATGATCGTTGCAAAGTTGTGCTCCCCCCTCATTCACCACTTCCTACTCTTCCTTCCGCTCATTTTCCCTTCCCTTATCACGGCACAAAAGTTGTCTACTTTCAAATGACTTCACATTTTTCGCGCACCTCGGTCAGATCGACGATCCTGGAGCAACCTGGAAGCATCTCGACACTCGAAAGGGGAGAGCCGACGAATGAGAGGGCATGGTCTGGCTCAGTTTTCGCATTACTTCCGAGCGACTGCACTCTGCTTTGCTTCCCCCATTGGCGTGCTATCTCTTGACGGCGTAGGATTTACGGCGCGCCTACCTTCCACTGGGTTGGCCGGGCGTTGGCATAAGTTTGCTCGGTTAAGCAGGAGGCCGCATCTCGGGAACCTCGCAACGCAAACTAGGACAAGGTGGCGAGGTCGGAATGCGGTAAAATTTCTCCCTCGACTGACTGAGTTCATCGCGATGATCCTTGGCGGGGGGCGGTCCGTACAGTCGTTTAACTTTCGCGAGATGAGGCGACACCCAACAGGCCGCGGTGACGCTTGCACGCGGACCCTGTTTTAACCTGGACCGGACGAAGAACTGGCGCCATGGAAGATGTCCTGATCCTGGTTCAGGTGGATTGGATTGCATTTCGGGTGCCTCCTCCCATCCAGGCCAGTTGTGGGCGGCTATAATGGAATTGGATGGAATAATTCTAAAATTCCCAAACTAATTCGAAGTTGTTTTCAACTTCATTAGAATCCGTGGCGGGGTCCCTTATGGTTTGTCGCAAGATTTATGGCCCTGCGAGAGAGCTTGGTTGCAAATTTTATTAACAAAACCGAAACCGAAACATCCACCGAGAGAGAGAGAGAGAGAGAGAGGGAGGGAGAGAAAGTCCTGGCAGCCCAGTAAAAGAAAATCCATGTTTCCCGGGAAATACATTTTCAATTTATAGCGCCGCATAATGCGCGCACCTACTCACACACACGCTGGCGAAATGGAGTAATGTCGTGGTGGTTTATGCTGCGCTCCGCAGTACTTATTCCTCTTTTCCGTTCCCGATCGAGATTACCCTCTCACGCTTTCCGCTTTACGAAGAAAGATTCGAGATCCGTTCCGTTTTTTCGCTTATTTTCGCGCTCCATCGAGTTTTGTCTCTCCAGGTAACCCTGACTCTGGGATCGGCTCCGTGTCATGGACACAATGCTTGGCACCTTTTACCGGGCGAAAAGTTAGTTCTTCCGAAGCCGCGAACGTAAGCCTCGAGAAGGAGCGTCGTCTTTTCTGGCCCGATAACACGAGTCGCAGGGTGTTAGAAACATATATTTTCCGCCTGTCGTTCGCGATCCCCCGGGAGCGAAAGTTCGGGGCGACCCGCCAGGTATGGCCGCGTGGTCCCGGTGTTCTCGGCGCGACGCGACTCAACAGAAACTAATCTTAGAACCGGGCATGTATGAGGCAGAAGTGGCATACTAACGGATCTGCGGCTCTACTTCAAGCATCCACCAGCCTCGAGCCTGGGACGGAGGAGACGGCCCAGGCATAATTCAAGCGATTTTTCCTTCACCGTTCAATTGTTCACATCCTCTCGTTCCCTGTCGTCGTCGTTAAGGGAACGATAAATTTGGAATATACTGGTACCGGGGAAATGCATTTTACCCCCCGATTTCGGTTTTCTTTTTCGGGGATTTCCCCTGGCGCGCACTCTCCAACTCCAGTGCAGGGTCATCGGGAACTCTTGACACCCGGGGAGCAGCTTAGAGGGAAAAAGGGAATTCGGATTTCCCGTTGACGGAAAATCGTGGAAAACCCTCACGAAGGAAATGGAGAAAAAAAAAAGCATATTTTAAAACGAACCAACCCCACCAAAAAGGAATAACGTGTCCCGTGGAAGCCGCATAAAAGAGGCCGCTCCATTTCGCACCAACCAAACACAAAATTGGGGACGTTGGCCTCATCTCACCGGACCATCTCGCCAAAAAGGGGGAACGCCACGTTGAGGGGCCATGGGTTGCAGACTGCAAACTGCTGCTGCTGCTGCTGCTGCTACTGCTGGTGCTGTTGCGGAGGGTAGCCAGGCAACAAGCGGGAAAAATTGAAGGAAAAAGTTTTTCGCCGCCATTCTCGCGAACGAAAATTCGCTCTACAATCGATCCAATTTATAAATGCAATCAGGCAAATTATTCAAATAAGTTGCGCAGCCGAAAACCGACCGTTGTGCGTCGGCACGCACTACAGCAGCTGCAGCAGCAGCATCACCTCACCACTACCCACCCCCAAAGCTATCATAAGCGTAAAGTTGTGTTTGAAATTGAATTTGTTGCAGAAACTAGTTGCAAAGTTTGAAACCTAAAAGTGACCTAAAAGTGTGCTCGTGGCCCTGCCGCTGGTTTTTATTTGTTCAGTGATTTAATCAATTAGCCACACCTGAGGACGGTGAGAGGAAAATTATCTAAGCGATAATCGAATAAAGTAGCCGGTTGCACAAAGTTTTGAACTGCTACAAACGTGCAGACACATTTCGTTATATTTTAATAACAATTTTAAACAAAATCTACTTTTTAATCAATTCAATGTACCGTGAAAAGAAACAATTAGGAAAACCAAGCGTTTATCAAAGGTTTAAATGTGAAAAACATTGTTTTAAGAAGGGTACAGCGCAACATTTTTCTCATTTTCACATGTACATTGAGACAACAAAAAAGCGGCTAGAGACAAAGGACTGTTTACTCCAGCGATAGAGACTCCACAATGAATGCACCAAGCTTATGTGCAGCTCTGGTACATGATTGAGCACCATGCTCTTCCCTCCCTACGACCCCCTCTCAAGGCCACGAATGCAACGGAATACGTTTCACTGCTCGCTACCTTTACTTTGAGTTCAGAAAAGAACGCAAAGCATACCGGAGTGCACCCGCAAAGGAATGTCCGCTATGCAGTGAGTTGTCCGTGGTTTTGCTTTCTTTTCAAGAGCCAAAGCATCGGAACGTGTACCACAGTCTTCCCCTTCTTTCCGGGTTTCCCATTCTCGAGAAACAAACCAACCCTACCACGGTGACGGACAGTGCCTACAGTTGTAAGTAAAAAGCGAGATGGCGTAGCGTCCAATCGCGAAACGATGCTGCGAGAGTAATCCTGTTGGTAAGGATGAGCCTGCAATGTGTCATATGGTGTTGACGGTGACGAAGAGTGTGCACACAATGGGCAGCTGGCGGCATTCGCTATGCTTCAAATATCAAGTATCAAACAACGAAGTCGAAGCAGATCGGTAAGCGAAACCGAGGGTCTCTTCACACAGGAGCAGCACACTTTACCTATCCCATTGATCACCTGGGCAAAATCCCATCATAAAATATCAGTCGCGTAAAGCGGAAGTGATGCCGGTGAATCGTCTTTACATCGTCGCTACTGTGCAGCTGGCCAACGGTGCTCCAACACTTTCCACTTCCGTCACACTCGTGGCGGTGTTTCGCATCATTTGCATCACACAGCATCCGGGCCGTACTCGATTGATTCTCGCGATGGCGCGATGGAGTGACGAATGGATGATACAGATGCCCGTACACGACGAGGAGATGGCCATCGAAGGATAATATTTGCGAGGGCGATCTCCCAGGGAAAACGCTCTTCTGTTCTTCTGATTCTGTTTACCATCGTGCTTGTACGGTAGTACTGTAGCCATCGCGAAATGGTTCAATGATGTTAGTGGATGAAAAGCAAATCCATTTCGAAATGAAAAACTCAACGATACGTCGCGCCGGTGAACTATTGCGTTATCGGTCGTTTTATGTACCATATACAATGTAGCAACGATGTGTAAGATAACACATTTTAGCGCTTACGCTTCACGGCATGCTCGAGGGTATTTTGGCGTGACTTAAAGAGAACAAACCCTTCCCCTTTTTCATATTTTAAATAATAAAAGCAATTGTAAAATATTCTAAACCATAAAAAATAAAAAACTAAAGCCAACAAGGGCATCAAGTCAATCGTCATCGCCTGAGAGGTTCTGGTAATAAGAGCGAAACTCTCTCAAAACGGTTGCGATTAGTTTTTTATCTTTTTAAAGTTAAGAGTTATTACTACTCATTACAGTTTTGCAATATTTTTGCTAGCCAATCTCGCGTGCTGTGTAATTTAAATTTTGCCTTAACGAGCTCAAGCGGGTTAATCAAGAGGTTAATGAACAGGAGCGACCAATTTTTCGACAAAAAGTCCGTTGAAACCCGGGCAATCATTTTTTTATTAAACTTTTATTCCTCTTTTGTGCTACGATTAGGTAGAACAAAAATGATGCGATTTTTCGGCGAAAACCAAGGTTTTTTAAATATATTCTTGCGAACTACTGAAAAATATTGTTGAAAAATAAATCAAAGCACTTGATTTAACAAAAAATACTTGACTTCAAAACTGCAAACACTATTTACGAGTGTTGTTTTTTTCCTAGATTCTAAATATTTTACTTTTTCGCATATGTCATTGAAAACTTTTTTAGATTTTTTGCAATAGAGTGGCAGATTTTTTTGTAAATTCGACTTAAAAGACATTACCTTGAAACACCAAACAGGATTTTCTAAAGCCTTCGTTTAACCAATCCATGAAATCAACCTTCGTTCAAGGGATCCCTTCGAGCGGTTATGCAAAAAAGGAGCCAAACCATTTTCCGCCCCCACAAAATTGGCAAACTTAAATTGCGTGTGACTTTCGGTTTTGCAAAATTACACAAAAATCGAAACCCACCGCAAGAACGAAACGACCAAGGGTGGCCGGCCCAGCAGAGGCCAGTTCAGGGCAGTCACCGACCGACCCAACCACCAATCGGTGGAAAGTCACGATGAACAAACACGGAAAACGGGTGGCGCACCAAAGCAGTAGAACCCAGAAGCATCAGCCGGGGCTGTGGCGGTAACAGCCACTTGTGGCGCACACATGTTTCGGGGCCATATCCTCTTTGGCGACGATGACGAGGTGCGGGGTGTGTGTTTACCACCCCGTTCTCTTCCGTGCGATTGCGGTGCTCGCTTGCGCCCGCACCCGCGAATAGATATGTTGCGAATTGAAAAGTGAAGAATCGCGCATTTGTTTACGTAATCTCCCTGCTCCAATGCCTGCCACCACGTAGTGGCCATCATCGAGGCGGTCAGTGAGTTGTGAACGTGAACGCGAACGAGAATGCAGCGCCGCACGCACGCGAAAAGAGTACGCCACTCACTCACTCTCTTTTGCTCTCTCTTCGTGTGTATCGGTGGCCACCGATCGAAACGCCGCAATCCGTCGTGGCTGCTAGAGGTGCTACTCATCACAGATCGCCACACAGTAATGATGGTGATCCTGGTGCTCGATGCTGATGATTATGATAATGATAATGATGATGAGGAGGGAGGTCCGAAAGGTCACCGACAATGACCGACCAGCGGAACTAATAGAGTGACACAAAGATACACAAAAGCTTAAGCGCCGATTAGGCCACCACCCATTCTCTTCCGGTCCAGTACGCGTGCCCACGCATACACATGCATAAAAGATCGAGCCGAGCGGTGTGGAGAGATGGCAATTTAATCAAAATTGAACCAAATGGCCAGACCGGCAGGCAGACCAACGGGTAGAGTTTTACATACGATCGTGTGATCGCGCCACCGGGCGGCTGTGACGTGCTCCCGAAATAGCTTTGATTACGCACCTCGACCAACATCACCCACCCACCGCCACCACCCTCTTCTCCCCTTGTTGATTCCTCTAAACCCCCAGTGTCGATCTCTTTCACTCGCTTTCGTAGTCGTCATTGAAACATTATTCATCTTTCATCACCATCATCATCATCAGCAGCAGCAGCAGCTCGCTCACTCGCTCTCGGATCGAAACTCACGATGATCACGCGAGAGCATGGCGTCTTCAACATAGTAACGCCGCGTGTGCGAGCGTCAGAACGAACCGCACTGAAGCTGTTGCGCTTATCATCATTACACCAGCCACAGGTGAGTGAACCCTTCTTCCCGTGGGTTTCCCCCCCCCCCCCTCCTTGAAGCGTGGCGAATAGATGCTCGATTAGCGACGATTGCGATGCTCGCGAGCAGCACGATCCTCACACCAACCCAGGACAGGGTGCCAACGACAAGAAAGGGGGGCTTCTGCTCACCGTGTTTCTTGGCATATTTGCTCCGGTGGCGAAGGTCTACCAGCAAAAGAACCTAGCAACCACACCCCAGAGCATGCTTATAGCAACCCGAAACCCCGCTCTCTCTCTCTCTTTCTCTCCGTACATCCCTCCGTTCGCGTGTTCGCGCGAGTGGAACGCATGGATGCAAAGGTGTGGAGGGGGGCTGCTGCCGGAACGGATCGGAGGAGCACTACCCGGTTCATCACGGTTGACCTTTGCGCACGCGGGTTGCGATGTCACGACACAACACGACACGCTAATCGCGTCTCTTCCTCTCGTTCTCTCTCTCTCTCTCTTCCCAAGCATCACACTCTCCACATTGCGTTCTTTTGCGGGTATCGTTTTGCTTACACAAACAATTCTATCCCGACGAACGCCACCAGCAGCAGCAGCAGCAGCAGCAGTAACTACGTGGCGTGGCGGACAAGAGCCAGACATCGGGAAGAAGAACTCGGTTCTCGGTGTACGCGGAGAAGCGAAGTTTCCAAGGGCGGCAACCATGGAAGATGGAGAGGTGCGAACTACGCTAGTGATAACGAAAAGGCAAATAAACAAATTTCTACCGCCAAGCGAGAAAGCAAAGACAGCAGCAAAAAAGGGCATTCAAGACGGCCGGCGGCCTATTCTACGCACTTGCTGCTGACCACCACCGAGCGCGATCGCAGCATGAGGATCATCGTTGGCGACGCGGCAAGTGCTGCCTTCACATAGCGCTAGGCACACTTGATCGTACGATTGACGTTTCTGGGGCAAACCATGAACGAAGGCAGCAGAACACACGGCACCGTTAGAGTGTATTTAGCGTCCACCGCAGGTCGGTTTCATGCGATGGTTTGCGAGCGCATGCGCAATCTCTTCACAGCGAGGCTGCTCTTCTTATGACGGGCAATATGTAACAGACGCCGATAATATAATTATTATCAAGTGGGAATAACCAATATGAAGCAGCTTTGCATGGATTAAATGACATGCAATGCAATATCATTCGAAAAATTAGATCAATTTAGAATTTTCCAAACATTTCTTATACGATTTGAAGTTCCTATTATAACGCATATCTGTATCCGGTGAAGTTTGCGAGCTTTTTTCACCAAACCGTCCCGTATGATATCCCCTAGTCAGCTCCTGGTGGCCAACAGAGCAGGTGGCACATATCCTACGTAATGTTTCACAATGCGTCGCTGCACCCTTTTTTGCCCCTACTTCGCCACGTGTCATCCACTAATGGTCGCGCGATCCTCCCTCTCGTTCTGCGCTCACTGATCGGACGACAGCAACGGCCAGCAAAGATCATAATTCACCCCCAGCAGCAACACCCGTTCCGTTCCACTCTTCGCCCTAGTGCACGTGAAAGGCAAATAAGGTTCCCGTCGGCAGCATCAGCATCAACAGCAGCAGCACAGGCGCATGTTTGATTTATGTTTATCAAGTTATGTAATTTTCCTTCCCGTGATGCACTGCGATTATTACCACCGGGGCCGCCATGAAACAGTGTCTCTGTGTTTGGCGTGAGACTCGACTACTCCCATAATGGCGGAGTAAACGTTTCTTTAATGGTACAAGAGCAATGGTGAAGCATGGAGACATAATAAATCGCGGCGAACATTGAACAGCTGCCACTGTGTTGTACAGATGCGCTTGAATTACTTTTGCTATTTCAACGGTCGCAAAGTATGACTTTTAAAATTGTAAAGCATAGAAATCGCGGGAGGGGCGCTGAAGCTAAAATAAATAGCACTGAAAAGCCTCCTAAATTACAATTTATAGAGACTTGCGACAGGAGGACTTGCGATCTGGCATTCAAAACGGAACGATGAAAAAGTAGAACTGTAATGGTACTTCCATTTTTTTGGGACATTCAACATCGCAAGCGTCAAGAGCAAAATCGTAAAATAAAAGCTTTTTTTTAGTAGCAACAGACTGTAAACGCAAATATGATACGCAAATCGCTAAAGGAAGATTGATATCGAAAAATGGTTCTTTTCACCATGATGCACCGCGAGGCACACACATCGGGCACATCAAACTTCATCAGAAAGCTGCTATTGGATGACACATCGAACAGGAATGAGGTGCCATTTCAATTCTCCCTTTAATCTTGCCCTACCATTTACATAGGCGGTGGAAATCACACCCGCGAAGCGGCTCCACTGCTCTTCCAAAAGGGGTTTCGGAAAATTCAACACAAATTTGCCTACGGCTGTGTACGCTAGCAAAAAAAAAACAATCAGAAAATTAAAAACCTACATTCCTTCGTGATAAAAAAATGTAAACCCTATTTCCAATGGCCGACAGCTATTCGGCCATTTTTATTTGCCGCATGTGAGCATGCAAAAAACCGTTGATAAAGAGCAAATCCAGGAGGAAATCCGGCAATGGTTTGAAGGTATTTGATGGGTTTTTCAATTTCCACCCAACAAATACCGATCTCACATACCAACATGCTCCATACTCTTCTTTTGTACTTTTTTTTAAATGTAACAACAATGACGACTGGAAGTTTTCCATGTTTTTTTATCGATCGGTTCCGTATTAATTAAACTGTATTTCGCTGCAACTATGCCCAAACATCAAACCGATGAGGTAGAGGTAATGGTTATAAAAGGAAGCGAACGAAAACTTCCCATTTAAAGGAGGAATATGTTTATGGTATAATCAGAAAACTAAAGGACTAAATTTCCGATAGCAAATTAAATTCACGCAACAAACTGTAACTGTAAACTGACTACTGACAAATCCAAGTGACCAGTGGCACAATATACTTTGCACAGAGCATAGCATTTACGTAAGAAACTTGTAGTGCCATGGTTTCATAAATGATTTCAAAATGTTTTTTGGAAGTGATTTAGACTCTACCAGCAGCTCAAACCGAATAGCACATAATTGATGATGATCAAGCGTTCCTGCAGCGAGGTGTCGCATCCTAAAACCCTGTGTAATCAGTAAACAGGTCTCTGTTCCTTTCATTAACGCTTTCCCAATAATTAACCTAATTTCCCTCTGTCCTTAATGTATACTGGAGATGACTTTGACTGTTAAATGAAAATCTAAACCAAATCTTACCTTTAAATCAGTAGAACGTTGTTTGTCCATTACGGAAATCGCAGCATATCGATAATCGGAGCAACCGCTGGCATGTCACTACCGTGCACGGGCATCATATCGTGCCGTTCGCTATTCCGCATGTTGTTTCCATTAGCACTGCACAAGGAGTTGACCTATCTTGGCAAGGTGTATTGACCGTAACACTTCCTCCGGTGTAGGAAGCTCACAGCTCAACACTCCTCTTCTTCCCCTCAGTTTCTCCTTCTCGGTGGAATTTCTCAGCCACTGATTTGACACCTTCGAGTACTCGGGGCCCATTCCGTTCTTGACGGTGCCCCGCTTCTCTACTCGCGGAGATGCCCCAACCCGACGGTTTGCTCGCATTCTAGCACCATGAACCGTTCCGCGTAACCGTTATTCATTCGCATTGCATTCCCGTACGCTGATTTGGTCGTGACTTTCGTGGACCGACCCAACTTGACACCCACAACGGGAGGGGTGGTTGGGAGGCATGAAAGAAAAGGCGGGTTGATCTACATTTGAGTCGCTTTTCTTCGCTCGCTCGCCCTGGCTGGTTGGCTGGCTGGCTGGTTGAATAGTAACCGATGGTGTTTCAGCTGCCCGCTGCCAGGCGATTCCGCTTCACTCCTTTCAACTGTTTGCACGACGAATGGGGCCCCTCGTTTCCAAGCGCACGCGGCATGGCAAGAATTAATTTTTCCTTTTATGCACTTGGTCGCAAGTGAATCCGGTGGCTCGGAAAAGGGTGGGAGCAGGTTTTTCGATTTTCCTTCCCATTTCTCGCGCAAAGGAAAGCCATGAGAACTAGACACAACCGGCAACGATAGACACAATTACAACCACAGCCGCCACACACAACCAACACAACCGGAGCACCAACGCACTACGGCAGTGCACACCTTGAACGCGTGTCCCGTTGCTTTCAGCGACCGAACGGAACAGGTTCGGTGGCCAAGGAAGCTCTTTACTGCTGCTGCTGCTCGTTTTGCAAAGATTTTCGTATTGTTTGCCTTATTTTCCCCGGATGGAGTTGCGGAGGTTTATGCTTCGACACTTGTGACTCTCTCCCCTGACTGGATTGACTGGGCGATGGTTACTTTGGCGTAACGACGACACAGCATCCTATGCTAGTCCGTTTCTGAACCACAAGTAAATTGATGGAAATGTTTTGGAAAACTATTACCTCTCCTACGATAGACCAAAGGGAGAAGGACAAAGTGAGGTCAGTCCAAATGACGCAAAAATTCTTCCCGAACAAACAGACCCAGCAACGGTCGAACGTCGTTTTCGAGCTGAACAACACTCTATTGGGCTGGCACCAGCAACCAACGGGAGGAAAATGGAAACTGAAAATGGAAAACCCAGCAAATCGCCCAGCAACCAGCCTCCGAGGAGGAGGCCGTCGTCATCGTCATCATCATCGTCGCAGCATCGTGCTCACGAACACCACACGAGGCGCTGCCGAAAGAGCGAAGCGAGAGAATCGAGTTGTTTACAAATCCCGTAACCGTCACGCACACACAGATCCATCTCGTCGCCGCGTGCGCACCCTTTCGCGTCACCCTCCGCGGATGCTGACCACCCTCAATTCCGCCGAAATGCATTCCCTCACGCTAGATCCAGCTGCATCCTTCGGACGAACACACACACACACACACACCGATTGCGACCATCAGGTGATAGGCGCACATGCCAGATAGAAACCCTTTGAAGGGGGCGGCAATAAAAAGAAGCAAATCCAAGCAACTCATCTCTCAAACGCTCTCAATCTCATCTCAGCGACACAGTAATCTTCTTCCTTGGCCGTCGCCAACACCCATACATGCGATCTCTGGTGCGAACGAGACGGTGGCGGCTGCGGCTGGGGCTACGGCGCCGCCAGAATCCCATCCCCATCGCTAATCCAATCTCCGATCCACTTTACCGGCCCGAAATCGTCACCAACACGAGGTACGGTGGGGCGCCATCGCGTTCTCTCGAGTCCGCGAAAACAGACACACTGCCAAAAGGACGATCTCACAGCAAACCATCAAGCGCGGCGTTCATAAAAAAGCGCTGTTTATGACAGTCATCTCCAACACCCGAGCAGAGGGAGGGAAGGAAAAAAAACCACGGGACAAAATTCTGTCACTCGAAGCGCCGCTTGGTGAGTCAGGGCGGGGTTGAGGCCGTGTTTCAGTGAACGAGTGACAAGACAACAGCAGCAGACCACACCACGGGGATTGGCACGCACTTTGGCAGCAACGGTGGATTCTCAACTCGGTCAACGTGACTTCCTCTTATCGTTGGCGGACAACTAAATTCGCGTTCCGCCAACGCTGTTTACACTCGAGGCACCCTTTCTGCACCATTTGCCTTTGGTTACCTATGACCGAAGTACATTTAGGAGCTGGTACGCCGAATGCCAATCGTATGACGTGCACAGCGACCTTCTTTACGCGATAACGCGGAATGTCCATCAGATAATCGGTCACGCGGGTATGACGCGGACAACGGAATAAGAATAATCAAAAAAGAAGCACGCACCGCCATTCCATTGCTGGCGCCACGGCTTACGACGACCACAGCAAGGGCCGCGCACCGGAGAACACAATGGGGAGAGAGATAGAAGTGATAAAAAGGAAGGGCACAAAGCACTCCAAGATCAAGCCATCCTCCGGGGCAAGTGAATCAGCGGGCAGCAGGAAGAAGCAAACGGAAGAAAACGGCAAAAGGTATAGGCAGAGAGGCGCTGGGTTCAAGGCGAAAGCGAACGCGCCAGCACCAAGATACCTGGTGGGTGACACAAACAACGATTTAGCTGGCTGGCTGGCGGTGAATCTCTTGAGCCGAGCAAACGAACGAGCTAAGCAGGCCAACAACAACCGACGACGACGACGACGACGACGAGGATGATGATGATGATGATGGTGATGATGATGGTTGGATCGCAAAAGAGAAACCACAAGAGGCGCACACGCACACTCGTTTGCTGCTCAGCCGATCGGTTCGCTGCTGGAAATCCCACGGAATCTCGTCGTCTTCGCCGTCGTCGTCGTCTTCGTGGTCGTCGATGGACCCATCATCAGACAGACAAAAACGGGAACCTTTCACTGATTGTGGGGCGTCAAAACGGGGGGACTGATGACGGTCAACAACAAAATAGAGACGCATGTTGTTGGTGTTGCATTTGTTGCGCACATGCCAGGAGCGTACAGTCCGGGCATGTTACGGAATGTTTGGCCCGGCACCACCACGGCGGAGGGGTGGAGAATTGGGTTGGCAGCGGAATAACAATACACAAACGTACGCACACGAACACCAGGGCAGTAAAAAGTGGCGACACCACCCCCGGAAACCCGCTCTCACTGGTAACGGGACACGCGTACGCGTTGACGACCACTTACACTAGCCAAACACAGCGTGCACAACGTGCGTGAGACCAGCCGATTCACGAACGCACGAATAAACAATAGGGAATCCACACGCACACGTCGATACACACCCGCACGCACGCACGCACGTTACCGCGACCAGAAAAAAGGGTCACAGTAAAAATTACTTTGGTGGCTGTTTATTGAACACCGGGCGGAACGCACGGCGGCGAGTTTTGTTGCTACAAAACAAAAAAAACAAACCAACAACGAACGACAATCAACGGCGCGGCGGTACGTCCAACCCGGGGGTAAAACACGAGTATCACGCACGCGAGCACGAAAAACACGTCCGTCCGCCTCGAAATTTTTGAATTTTTAAAAAAAGGCGAAGGTATTGGTGGCACCAATACGTCAAAGGATTAAATTACAAAAGAGAGAGAGAGACAGAGAGAGAGAAGAGCAAGGCAGATATAAAAAGAGAGAGTGAGAAAGAGGTAGAACGAGAGATGGAGAGTGCCCAAGAAGAGAGAGAGAGAGTTTCATGCACCCATATAGCAAAAGTATCGTTTTAAAAATGCCGTTTTTTCGTTTCGATGTATAGGCCCTGCTACACGGAGCGTAAACGTTTTGGCATTAATTTGTAAATTTACACTCCGTGTAGCTGGGACTAATAATTCAAAGTCCATCGCGCGTTATCGGGTTTTACCAGTAAAAGATCACTTTCGACGAAATTTGCAAACATCTAAAGGAAAGACTGATTTTATTTGTTGAAATTTTTCTTTATTCTAGCCTGACAATTCTCAATTTACAATGTTCGACGTTTGTCAATGTTTTTCGCTCAAATTTCTTACTTTACGATCTTATGCATATTCATAATTCGCAGGACAAGTTTCCGAGTTATACTTGCATCAAGTATGCTTCAATAAACTAGTAATCTACACATAGCGTCATAGCGTACAGCGGAACAAACTATGCCATTTTAGCACTGCAAACCTCGTTCCGTACCATACAAATCATTGGAAGAGTGTGTTTGAGAAGAAGGTATGTGGAGTAGTAAAAATGTGTGTACGGTCGCGATCAATCCCATTGATTATCACCTGTATGCTACTGTTTTACTCGTAATATCTTATTTAATAATAGCTGGATATTCACAAGATTAATGAGTTTGTGGTGATTTTGGGAAACAGCATCATACTTTCATCATCACCATCACACCTGACCTCACACCGCTAAATACTTTGTGATCTGTTTTGCCAATCACCGCCATGTGCCTTCATCGTATTTCGATAGCAGGTCTAAAAATTCCCCGGCATTCTGAGCTGATCGCTTTCGTATACTTTTGAACGTCTCGGGCTGCGGTACATTGATTGATCGATCGAGTGTTTATAGTTGTCATGCTCGCTCGCTCACTCGCTTATAGCAACTATTGTAGTCTTAACGAGCAAAGTATTTTGTGCAACATCGCACAGCATCAGACTGTTTACCCATACTGGGGATGGGTTCCTTTAGAACAATGTAATGGTTTTCCATGCGCTGCTGCTGAGCAACAGACGGGAATCAAAATACCTTCTAGTAGCTTAACGGTAAATGATTAGATGATACATAATCCACACCTTATCGCCTGTAAAACTACAGTAGAGGCTACAAAATAAATAATACGAACCAACGAATTCTGATTCTGATGCTTGTGACCGGATCTCGCAGGGTATACTTATCCCACGGAAAGAGATGGGTAGATGAAAGTGAGGTATAAAACGATATCAAACTGATTCTTACAGCAACATGTAAGTAATCATAATAAAGGTGACTTATACATAATCGCTACAAATTGTACCAGATTTCCATAATGGTTGTTGCCAAACAATACTAACACCCTTTTTTGTCAAATGGCGTTCTTATCAATTTGAGAGTTGATAAAATATTTCAGCCTTGCACACCTTCACAAAGGCTCACACTAACAATTGCATATTCTAGCATTAGCAAACTTTTACTTCTACTGTTTCGACAGATCCATGCGATCGGTCACAATGCAGCAAAATACATTGACAGAGTAACACTGTTGGCTGAGTTTCGATTGCTGTTGCAACTACCTTCGTTTCAGATTCTAATATTTACACGTTTGCTCAGTGGCGCAAAAAGAAATTTCTGTGCAATTTGTCCTTCATGCTATGAACGCCTGTGCACTAGGCGATTCCGTCGCGACATTCAGTGCTTCTCGCGGCGATGCCGGCTTTGGCGTGTTCGCGTCCGGCGAGCCCGACGGACTTTTGGTGATGGAGGCATCATCATCAGCAAGTCCCAATCCGTCAGTAAGCCGGCGCGCTGTCGACGGTGGCGTTTGGGTCTCCCGTGCACTAGGCCTCCCGTCATTGTCGGGTTGTTGCTGCTCTCCATCGCCGTTCATCGGATGGTCCGAAGAAACGACCTTTGTTCCATCCACGTTTGGGTTTGCATGCGATCCCAGCGAATCCTTCTCAGCCGTTTGCTGCTCAGAAGCGTCTTCTTCCTCGATCACGGGTTTTTCGGACCCATCCGAACATTCAGAACGTTTCAATGAAGTGAACGACAAATCTTCCGGCTCCAACTCAGAAAAGCTATCCTGTAATTGGGGTTGCGGCTGCCCTTCAATCCGGTTGGGAGCAGCGGCCTCCTGCAGTGACTGTTAGTCCTGGTGGCTCTTCATACGCTTGGTTGGGTTGGGTAGAAAATCGTCGGAGAAACAATCCAACTCTAGGTACTTGGGCAACCACTTTAGAAGCTGATGTTCAAAGAACTTTTCCAGCTTTCGTGCACTTTTGTATGTAGTGCTATCCTCCTATTTGTAGCCGTTTTGAGAGATGAAAATTAATAAAACGTATGATTATTTCCAGATTCTCTTCGGAAGGTTATTTCACCACCTGATGTACCTGATAATAAAGGTAAACATTATCAAACAGACGCTTCACATCGGCGATGAATGATACAATGTCCGTGTAGTGATCATTATTGCTCATTTCTAACTTTTCACGAATAATGGTTAGCGAAATTGGACTGCAAAGGCAATAAAAAAACATAAATAAGTATAGAGATCTTCAATGTTTTTTTTTAAGCAAACCAGCAATAACGCAAACATACTTTTGTACGATATCATAATACGCCTTGTTAGTTTCCGGTTCCAGCAGTCGGAATGGCATACTCGTCTCGTATTGGCAAAACAGTTCCAGCACTATTCTTTGCAGAATCTTCAACTCCAGTGGTGTAATTCCGACATTGCGCTTTTCTCCCGTTGGTTCTGCAGTCCACAAAGCAAGAAATATAAAACAATCGAATGTAGTCAAATTCGCCACCAAGGAATAGCCATAGGCTTCGGGCATACCTGGTGGAAGATCGGCAAAGTTGTAGCACAGCAAACACTGCCAGGTTTCGCTTTCATCTGGCA
>NC_064874.1:28321902-28336902 GCF_943734745.1 Anopheles darlingi | reverse complement strand
TCGATATGTGCAAAGCTTTAAGAAATATGGCAAAATTAAGAAGGTATGTTTTATTTTATGTCACATCAATCTTAGCGATCCACATTGTGATACTACGCCAAAAAAGAATCTTGAGGACACCGATTGGCTTGATGTCAGCACCTTATTGAACTTACCCATATTCTGTGGATGCGTTGAAGAGCTGACGTGTTGCTGGGGTGGCATTCCATGCGGTGGTCCCATGGGGAACCGCCCAAAACCTGTGCCGGGACCGGGACCATTCTCTGGTGGGAATGATCGACTCATTGGATGATTCGGTGGAAACGGTCCTCCCACCGGTACGCCACCATTTCCATTGTACATCGGTGGTACTTGAGAGAAGCCACCCGGACCGCTCGATGAAAGACCGCCAGGCCCGTTGGCAGACAGTGTCGTCATGCCTGGTCCTGGCATACCGGGTCGCAACGGTGGTGTTATGTTTGGGCTGGGTTGTTTGCTGCGACTTTGTGGCACCGCCGGTCCACCGGGACCACTGACCGGTCCGGGTGCTTGGGGACCTGTCGTCGGGTTCAGCGGTGGTGGATAGGGCTTTCCATCGACCATAATTGTACCAATACGCGCAATCACTGAAAACATAAGGGACCACATGTAGCACAAACCGGTAAACAATGGGTCTACCACAAAAAACCTTACCATTCTGCAGGTCCTGAACGTTGGATAGAAGTAGCTGTACACGCACCGGTATCTCAGGGTTCGGAATATCCGCCCGCTGGCTTTTCACTTTCTGCAGGTGACGCGCGAGCGTTTTCTTGCTGTACAGCACGGCACTATCACTGCCTTTATCGAGCGCTGTTTGTACAAAGTCTATACAGTGGTCTGTGTGACCAGAAAGTAGTTGTAGCGCATCCTTTTTCTCGTTCAATACCTGTAGCTTCGTGTCGCACACCTAAAACGGAAGAAAAGTTACACGCGATTAGATCAAATTGATACTTTTCAAGCAATGGGCTTATGATTTACCTGGTTTAGCCGGTAGACCAATTGTTTGCCGCGCGTATTGACCGCGTTTGTCAGCTTAACCACCAGATCGGCGATCTCCTTCGATAGTTCCTTCTTCTTCTCCGAAATAAGCGCTTGCCGATCGTCGATCACCTTCATCGCGCTCGAAAGTAGCACCTTCTTGTAGCTTATTTCACTGAGCAGAGCACTCAGACTGCTGCGCGTTTCACTGGCGATTTCATTCGCGAACTTGTACTTGTGATCCCGGTGGTCCAGCAGCTGACAATCCCGACACGTTAAACGATCGCACGTTTCACAGTACAGCGATAGCTTTTCCTGTAACGAGTATCAAGAGACAAAACGAATCGTTATATTAGAACAACCGCTCTAAACAATAATGTGTGAAAGGAATCAATTGAAAACAGCAAGGAAGGGTGTGCCATACAAAAACGAATAAACAAATAAGAAAAAGAACTCCTCCTCTTGACGGGCACTATGAAGGGTCGTTGAAATGAGGAACAAATTGATTCTTTCCAATCGGCAAAAAAAACTGATCCCCACATCTGCACTCTCATTGTATGTGGTTCCAGGCAGAGACTGTTTTCATAACTCTTGGCCTTTGCTTTTCGACAAACCAACAAGTCTGTGCCAATTGTTCAGTAATTGTTTGGCTTGAGATTCCCTCCTTCACACTTCACTTCATACCTCGGACAGTACAAGCATTTGTTCGCTTCGCCCCGTACCACCTCACTAATAATGATGCTCGATCATTTGAAAGCTAGAGAGTCGAATGAAGGACGGCCGACTGCAACACATCTGGTATCCGTATAGTGATCACAAGACCATCTCATGAGCACGTTAGTAGTGATTTGCAAAAGCTAAATATTAACAGCGCCATTCAGATAAAGAGGAGTTCAATATTGTACGGTTATGAACCAGTGGCATGAAGTGGCAGAATTGAAAAATGCATTTTCAAATTAATTGAATCTATTAAGCATTACAAGCAAACCACATTTGTACGATCGATAGCTTTAGTAGAAAATTATAAATTGAAAAAAATATCACGAACAGCAGACACAGAAATACCAGTATCCACAGCAACTTAGCTATAAACTTCGTGGAAAGATCGAACAACCTGAACAAGACACCGTAGATTGTAATACATAAAAAATCGAAACTAAACGATCGTTCGACGCTACAAGGTCAAGGTACGACAACGGCAGAAATCAAAGCATCTTGAGAATGAATGGCGAAACCGGACCAAACCGGGGCGGTGGTTCCGATGTGTTCCTCCCCCAAAAAAGGTGCCACTGTCGCAGGTGGCCTCGTTGACCTCGTTTGGCAAGAAAAAAAAACAAATCGCTATATAGACGCAGTCCCATAAAAACCAGCAGCACGATAGGATACTACTTTTCCTACCTTGCAAGTCTTCAAATCGGTATGCCTTTCATGGAACTTTATGTCAGATGCATCGGAATACAACATCAGCCAGCTTTTATTGGTCACTTGTTCTCCAATTTAGCAGGAGCATCGGATCGTTGCATCTCTTTTTTACGATTCGCCTTTCTACGTGGCCCTTGTGAAGAAATGCTCTACCAGCTTTCTAAAATACTTTCTACATTTTTCCGCGTCCACGAGGCATTAATCATAAATGGTAATTTAAGCACAACCCCTCCGGCCGGGCCACCGTAAATTCCTTTCGCTCCTTTCCTATTACCATCCATTCGGACAGCTCTCATCTGCTGAAAACTCTTTCGCTTTGATTGGCTTTTATCAGCATTCGCTCGTAAAAAGCTTGTTTGAATTTTAGAGTGTACTGTAGCAAATGGATGGACAAAGGGAGAAGGCAGTAGTCCCGAGCCCGAGAGCAACACAGTGCCGCGCGCAAACCAACGAAATGCTACCCGAGATATCCTTATCCGTTCCAACGATCACAACATGAGGAAGGATTATTGCTGCGGATTGGTGGAGCTCGTGAGTATGTTGTTGCTGCTGCATCTCTCACGCGCACATCGCATGTGCCGTCGTTCAATGGCGTAAGCGTATAAATTTCATTGAAATCCAATTTATTCCAACTCAACGCCATCTTGCCTGCCATCCCCAGTCATACTTCCTCTTCCAGCTTCCAAACTTCGCGGTTATTCCGATGGATTTTCTCTTCACCGCAAAACCGGCCGTACGGAACGAACGTTGTACAACATCATCCCGGTTTGCCGCAGCAAACGATGGCGCGCTGTTGTGGCAGGTGGCACATGTTGTGCACACGCTGGTAAAACATGAAAGCTGCGGCATGCCGGTGCGCTGCCAGCTGCCCTTTGCACTTTTCCCCCACCTATCACTAAATGTACGTACAATTCGTATGTGAGCTCGATCTTTCGGTCGAAAAATGGTCGTATTGGTTGGGAAACCGTACAGCACCAATAGCTAGAATTGCACGCCAGAAAACGAGTGCAATCCGCGGCCTTTCCGCATAGATTCAGCATCCTGTCCTTGCGCGAACCTTGCTTGTGGTTCATATGAATTGAAAGAGCTATGGGAACGCTCGAGTTGCGGTGAGAATTTCGTCGAAATATCCTTCATTATGAAACTCTATTGCATGCATTTGGTGCAGCATATTAAATGGTTACGAACACAGAGGCCAGTTAAATTATATCAAGGAGTTGGTTCGCAGTTTGAGCTTGGGCATCGATATAACAATAATCAATTCCAAATGAAACAAAGTCCCATAAATATTGTTGTAATATCAAACTATATGTGAAATATAGCAATGTATGAATTCAATATCTATTCTATTGATCATCATTTATCATTGTAGAATTAAATTACCATACATTATACAAGTGATTATAATAGAATCCCGACATCTTTTCTACTCTTCCAAATCACGCAATAAAATAGTATAAAAAACAATAAAATAACAATACATATATTCCGATTATTGTTTAATCGAATGCTAACATTGGAGAGAAAAGATGAATCTATTTCGATTCTTTTTGTTTCAAATTATCACTCGATGACTTGATACTGTTTTACCGATCGTCTACATGAAATATAGAGTATCTATTGAAGTGCATTAAAGATAATTCCTTACACCACTCCACCGCCTTTTATCTACCTACATATGACTAACAGAGCTATATAGTAATAGCTGGGGAAATTTCAAAATCTCCGGATATTGCTCAGCGCAGTATTGTCTGGCAGTTGATTCACCCTTCCTGAGAGATAATGTTATTTGATTTGATCATCAAAGGTTATCAAATGCGATTTTCTGATTAGATTACCGTGGCTCGAGTAAATGAGCTAGCCAGATTCTCTGATTAGATTAGAGTGGCTCCATCGATAGGTTTAGCAGGAATGACTGATGTAAAGGCGCCATTCTTCAACTTATTTCCAGTAAGCATACACTGACAAGAGTGTGCGAAGAGAAAGTAATTACATGAGTTAATTACTGGCCATATTTGGGAATGCGATGATTTTTACCAAACAGGTTTGCAAATTCTCGTGCAAAATAGTGATTTACTAGATACTTATATCACACAAAATCCTTCCTTTGATGAATCGGATCATGCATGTTGAAGCTCAATGCTAAACAGAAAAAGATCGGAACATTTTGGCCGATCTTTGCTTTATCTGCATGTTATGTTTCCTCCCCAAATGCAATGATCGTTTCTAAATAATCCTGTAGTTTTGTGATTGTAAAATTCCGTAAAATGAATACACACACACGCTCACGAAACCGCAACCCGATACGAGTGAGAGAACCCGCTCCCCACAACAGATTCTGCCTTGTAGATGAAAGGTGCAAGCATAAAACATTTTGCCTCCACCACTGGTGATGGTGTTGACGGCACTGGTGGTAAACCATTCCGTAGTCGCTCGTTTCTGGTCAAAGGCGAATGTAAACCGTCACATCATCGTTCTCTCCTGTGAAGCGAATGAGGTTAGTTCCAGCATTCAACGCTCAAACACAGCACAGCAGGGCCAGCAGCAAACCAGCATCATGGTCGCTTCAAGCCCGGCCGTTTTCCGACATAAATTGGTTAATGAGTTCACCAGCTCCGACAATGTGCCGCATTGTTTCTTCGTCCAGGTCGCCTGCAATATTCGCCAGCACTAAAGCACACATATTCATACTCGTTATGCATTCAGCAACAACAAAGCAACACCAAACACAACCGGGAAAGCTCTTTTGGCTGCGGACCAAGAATCCTCGGTGGTTATTTGCAGAAGAGCTGGTTTTGCGGTTGCCCTCTCGTGGTAATAATGACGACAATGACGATGATGTTGTTGGTTTGTGTTTCTAGGGGGGGGGGGGGGGGGGGGGGGCATTGAACACACTTTCGCAGAAACCTGGTAACTGCCAGGACACAAAAGGATTCATTGTTTTTCAACTCAATTCAATGACGTAACTTGAGTTCAACTAACTACCTGATGAAAATTCAACTACCTGATGAAATTTGTTCACAAAGATATCCGACACATTCTAAGCACCATTTATAATGCAATGAAACAACTTATAGTGCAAAATATAGTTAATGATTAGTAACATTTACGGAAGGACTAACCTGTGGATGCATGTGGCACATGATGTTCTTCCCCGGCAGTCCATTGTTACCCGATGGTTCGCTACATGCAGCCTCCTTCGGTTTGATCGTGTGCTCCTTGGTGATCTTTAGCCGCTGATGTGCCTGTACACAGCTGTCGCAGATGAACTCGGCGCACTCGACGCACCAGGACGTGGCGATCGCATCATCGCTACAGCTGCTGCACTTGATTAGATCCTTGGTTGATTCTACGCTGCCCGGGTTGTCGTCGCCACTGCTGGCCGTCGTTTCGCTCAGAAACACATTATCAATGATGAACTCGTGCCGGCTCTCCATCTTACAGATCGGGCAGACCAGTGCCGTACCGTGCGCCTGGTCCTGGAACTTCTGCTTAACGCACGCATGGCAGGCGATGTGCAGACACTCCAGTAGCTTAGGATGATCGTTCGGTGTGAGGGTTTGCTGGCACCAGACACACTTCGATGGAGCGGGAGGCTCATTTGCCGTTTCCGCTGTATCAATCTGTACCGAAAGAAAACACAAAAACGGGAAAAGAAACGCAATTAGTTATGCTACAAGTGGCCACCGTCCCCCTCTTTCTCTCTTTGTTCCATCGGCCTACATCTTGCGACGCGGACTGTATAGCTTGCATTTCGCAGGAGTGAGACTCGAATGATGAATTCCACGCAAAACTAACACTTCTCATCACTCTGGACGATGATCGAACAATTCCCCTTTCATACAAGGTCTATAAACTACGAAACGCAGCGCACAGTGTTTTGCAATTCAATTTTCGCACCTAGTTGAAGGGTCATTTGACACTGAACTGGACCTGTGGAACGGTACCTCGGTACCACAACCGTTACGCGGTACAAACTAGTGTTGCTCATATACTACCAAGGGAAGTACACCACAGCTGTTGGAGGCCCCACGGTATCCACGTTTGTCTGAACTGGCTATTAAAGCGTATAAAAAATGACCGTAGTCAGGAAAGCCACGTCACCTTATCACTGCCGACCATCAAATCGGCTGCTCGTCTAGGACGAATAATCAACTACCACGTCAGTATTTTTGTTGGGATTGTTTTTCTAATGCTTTTCACGGTTTTCAATAAACAATTTTGGTGAAATTTTAAATAACATCATATGATGCGTTGGTTCCTGGGATTATCATTGTCTATGTAAATGTATGAACGATGGATTGCACCGTGTCATACCAGATCCATCGTTAAGTTGGCAGCTTTTAATTGGATCTTTTGAAGCTAATTGAACTGTCAAATACGGTTGGAATGAACGGAGCAATTAAAACGTCATTTCAATTGGATACGTCAATAACTCTGCTGCTGCAGTACTATCGGCGATCGACATACAGAACCCGTTATCTCATTTCAGAGAAATGTGAATGAACCACATTATTCTAGCAGAGATCAACAAGAACGATTACAAATAAAGGGATTCTGTGACACAGTGCTACAATCGCAATCAACAGGTTTCTCTATTTTCTGACAAAAAAAAAATTAATAAAAACTAGAGGTTTCGAGCATTGTTTCTTCTGTGGAGACAGTAAATTTGAAGTATCTTTCTTACGAGTGTGAATGTGACGACGACAAATATTGAAGCCGAAGCAAAGAAACTGCTCACCAGCTAAACGCTCTAAACCCCGTTATCGGATGGGGTTAGTGGTTAAATAGGGTAAACAGGCACCAGTCTATGTACAACATACCGAGTTTATGACGCATCTAAAGTCTACAATTGCACTAGCGCTTACCAAGATAAGCAGTAGCAGATTAAATGTTCGATTTTTTTTGGCTCCAGCATGGTTTGACCAGTTTGAGTTCCCACAAACTGTATGTCTTCCACCATAAGGGATGATAAAGACTTGTTCAGATATAGCGGCTTAGCAAAATTTATTACATTTTTTCTGCGGATTTAAACCGTAAGGAGCCAATGCGAGCCATATAGCGGACGTAACGAAGTAGCGCGATAAAAGTAGTTCGATTGTATGTTTATCTTGAAAACAGATAATCTTCCTCTTTAACGGGACAGTCCGTTCCGTTCGAGGAACAGTTCAACTATCTGAGAAGAAGCGGTTTGGCAACGTTGCAAGGTACGCATGATGGCAGCGCTGTAAATAAACGCCATCGCATTTTAACGGGCCGCGAATCCCAAACTCGGTTCGGAATTCACAAAACAAAAAAAAAGAAGCACAACGAATCCAACCACCGAGTTTGCGGTTTCTTATCTCGTGGCTGTGGCGCAATCTCATCGTTTGGCTTTGCCAGAACCACTAAAAGAGCGAGTAAGGCCACGACGATTACAGGCACGTTATGGCTTTTGCCAGGTCTCTGAAATTTGCAATCAGTCTAGCAATTTCTGGCGGTTAACCATTATCAAGCGCTTTCCATCGTTTAAAGCATCGAGTGGATGATTTGGTTTTGTGGCTGTGACGATCGGAATCGAAAGTTTTAGCTTAAGCATCTCACTACGCACTTCAACTGATTCTGCTCTAGTGAGACGCGAACGTGAGGAAAGTTCATCAATTAGTCATCAATGCGGCTTATGGTGGTTTGCCCCACACTTTTGACAGAATGGCCACTTTCCATTGAAGGAGTAGGTTCAACCATTTCGCCCCAAAATCCAACCGTTTTCAATCATCCACAAGGAGTTGTACCAGTAGACGCTCGCTTGCCGGATCGCTCCCTCGTTCTTGCTGGCAAAGTTCAACACGAAAACAATGACTTCCCAAAATGCAATGCGCGACGCTTCATCAATCATCATTCATCTTAATCAACCGATGCCCTTTCAATAAGCGATGAGCGGAAGATATGCAGCCGAGTTGCCGTACACACGTAAAGCGAAAAATATAAAAGTTGCTGTCTGCTGTCCCGCTGCCTTCATGATAAATATTCATTTGCATTCCATGATGATGGGAAGGAAAGATAGATGGAGGTCTCTCGGGTCTGCAGCGAATAATACTTTTACACCATCAAGACCCTCCACCAGCTTGGCGAGAACAGAGGAAAACCCAAAAATAAAACAAATCGATCATATTTTTTTCCCCCACTCATTTGGCTCATCAAAGCACACCACATTCGAAAGTGAGTATATGACAGCTGTCGCCTACTGCGGTACCGCCATCGTCATCGTTCGTTTGGCTAAATTAAGAACGAGCTGTCGTTAAACTTTTCGTACGGTGCATTACTGCCACTAACGTCATTAGGCAGTGAATGTCACATTTTGTGTCGAGACGCGTACGCCTCGCCTTCCAAGGAACGGATATTTGCTTCTCCTCCCGCGAGACTTGCGGCAGGATGCAAGAGGAGTTTATGCTTTTCTCTGGACCAATATTTATGAACTCGATTTGACAAGCATGGGAATGGGTGAATTTGAAGATACACAGAAGGGACATCGAATATTATCGAACATGAAACCAACACTAAGTTTGCAGATAGAACGAATTCGAGTATTTAAAGTTCGATCACGCATGCAATCCTACGACACAGATACTGCGCGCGCCTATCACCACTACCGTGCAGGTCGTACATTGACCCAAATGCAAGACAAATCACACAGGATCACCATAAAACTGTCTACCGCCGGCCCAACTGCCGGACATGCAGTTTCGAAGAGCACATTTTCGAAACGCCAAATGGTGGAACCCCGAAAACTGAAATGCAAAGCACGTCCCAACAAATTAAATCTGAATTTGATCTCACCGTGTTCTGCGAACATCAAATCATCATGACACGGGGTCTGAGACATTGCTCCTCCCACGAGTGTTTACCACCTTGCGTGGAGGCGTATTAGTCCGGGGACAGGAAAAAAAACTTGGCCTGGTTGCGTCATAATTTATTATGGTCGCACAAAAGATCCGAACCATATCCCACACGTGGGCCGCGGAGGAGGAGTAGCGGAACAAGCGTCAGGTGGAGCGCGTCAGGTTATCACAACGATCACCTCGTTAGCTTGTCGAGTTACAATTGAACTTCGCGCGCGGAAAGTTGTCCTGATAAGGTCATTGGAAAGTTTCAAGCAATTTTGTTGGGCATCGCAGCACTGTGTCACTGTCGGCCGGACATCTCCGTAAGTTGGCAGAGCTTGTTTATCCCGCGTCACTTTCCTCTGTCACCATCAACTGGTGGTGTGCACTGGTGTGGTGGGCGCGCATATGCCATGACACCGTCAGTTCACCAAGCAAGGCGGTTGTCCACCGTCCACACTAAGCCCTAACCGATAAGTGGGATCACCGCCAAGCCAAGGCGACTGACTAGGCGTTGGTCCGATTTGGTGCGCCAGCCATATAGACATGGCGGACAAGTGCCCACTTCCTTCACACCGCCGGGTCGCGCGTTTTGGCGTGATCAGGTTGACTTTTTCGAACCCAAACCCAACGCAAAAGAACGCACGCAGCACACGTCACCGGCCACCGCATCATCATCTCGACGGAGCGACAGCGACACCGGCAGTGTGGCGGCAACGGTTGCGGCGGCCTACTTCCACCCTTCCCACGTGTGCAACGGCGAGAGGCGTGAGACGATGAGGACCCCCCCCCTCCCCCACCGGACCCCACACCGCAACACCGTTTTATCTACCAGCTGGACCCCCATACACACACACACACGCTATTTGAATTATTTCAAAGAAAAAGGAAGGTTTTCTGTGCTCGTCGTGTCGTCACGATCTTCCTCCCCCGGAAATCTGGAGCATCGCGAACGGTTAGATCCACTCGATATAGGAGGTGTACGGAGTAAGAGGGCAGAAGGCCGGGACAGGCGCGCGCGTAGGATTCGGTTTTGCGATCGCGGCAAGCACGCGATCGTTGCTATTAGTGTGCTTGAAAAATGGTGCGGTGCGGAACCATAAAGAAACAGCAGCTACGCCCACGGAACACACTAATAAGATCGATGGTTCTTTCGGCTCCAACACACTTAAATCGTAAAATTTCGTTTTCTAAAAACTAGATTACTTCCAACAATAAACCAATAATCTCTTGGTCCCTCGCTCCCTCCCTTCCCCGGCGCGGCCAGCATCCAAAGCCGAGCATCCAGCCACCAACCCAGAACCAGAGAACCGAGGTGGAGCTCGTAATCTGATTAATGTTATCTGATTACCGTAATTGAGCTCCATAGTAATTGCATCCAATCAAGGGGCACCGATGGGTTCTTTCACGTGCATTAACGAAAAGCTCCGCACCCAAAACGATGCCGCAGAGCTCTCCCGCATGCCTGCCGGAAGCGATACGCCAAACGGGGAAACACAATCGGATAACCTTGCTCCTATCATGGCCAGAGTACCCAGCGCGGGCTCTGCTCTCTGTGCGTTAAGTCGCCAAGATTTACGACAAAAGTTGAATCCGTCTGCTCGACTTAAAGTTAGATAATGTGCCCTATCTTCCATCTCTTTCCCACCGCCCCAAAAACCCCTTTTTCTTCACTCTATTTCGGTGACAGCAACAGAAATGTAATTAATATGGCATTACGTTTTCAATTCATCGCAAAATAAGCACCGAAACCCGGTGCCCGGTGGCCAGTACCAGTACCAGTAGCAGCACCGCACCAGCAGCACCCCTGCGCCGAGGTTCACAGTTGTTCCCCTTGCTTGGGTGATGGGTGGGAAGGCGAGCAACAATGATGTCTTGATAAAATGTTTGAAAAAACATTACCATAAAGAAAATATTCCAATTGTGCGAAAGTTTCACATTATGCTCGCTTCTCGCTAGAGGATGCTAGTGTCCCAGCGCGTTTGTGAGGAAGCACGAGCAGTAAGAGAGTGAGTGAGCGTCAAGTTTTATTAGCTTTTCTTGTTCCTTTTTCCGTCCTTCTTGATTCACAAACGTGCAGAATATATGCTGGAAGGCCCAGTACGGTGGCTTGCGGGACACTACGTCACTACTACAGCACCACACCGAGTCGGTCGTCCTGATCCTGACTGATGCCTTGGCCCAAAGTTGCCGGGACTTCCGTACCGTACCGTGTCCGTGGGGTGTGTGCAAAAAGTTCCACCAAAAAAAATATCCCCACTCCCTCAACGGGAATTCCTGGGCGCAAATGGTGAGCAAAGTTGGGAAGGGAAAGAAGCTTTCGGCGAATGGGAATGAGAATTTAAGCAAAATATTTGCCAAGACTTGTATTTATGTTGAATTTAAATGAAAGATTTTTCATACGGCCCCCACCCAGAACTAGACCACTAGAGCGCGGTGGTGGGTGCACGGTCTGTCTGCAGCTTTGTGCAGCTTCCGTGGTGTTTTCATTTTTGTCGTAGCCCTCCCTAGCTTCGTGAACCGTGTGTCAGGCATGAAGAAGAGCGGACCCAAGAGAGAAAGAGAGAGCGAGCGAGAGAAAGAGGAAGTAAAATTAAAATGTATTCAAAGAAACAAATCCTCTTATTTAAGCAGAAAGTGTGCACTACGCGCGGCAATATGGCGTGACAAGGGGTAAAGATCTCTCGTTAGATCCAAAACATTTGCTGCAGTTTCCCAACCAACCAACCAACCGGATGGAGTGCACAGGCACCCTGGTTTGGCCTGGATGGCACCGGGGTGGCTTCTTTCAAATCCTTTTAGCTGCCCTGAGCTTCTTTGATACTACTTTCATCCTAGCCCGCCTCGGCCTAGCCTCGGATCCAACGGTGCGCAGCCATAAATAAACGGCTTATGGTGGCGACGAAGCGGTGGAAATGGGTGACGGGTGTGCGCCCGTGGTAGGATGATGGTAGGATAATGTCGACACGAGAATCGCGAGCAGAAGGGAAGCAGATCGGTGGAAGTGGATGTGCATTGCGCAGGGTTTGGCATTATGCTTCGATGAATGCCGTAATCAATTCATCGCCGAAACCTTTATCCCGAGATTAATGGCAGCTGCTGCTGCTGCTGCTGCTACTGCTGACGGTGACGCACCGTTGAACAAACCGTTGAATGAGTGTGTTTGTGTGCGCTTGTACAAAGCCAAACAAGCATAAGTTTAAACATTAAGCGCGTGACTATGTCACAACATCCCATGATGCACGAACGGATGTAGCACAGGGAGTATATTGAGGGAAGTTGGAAAGCTTCTTCTATCCGCAGAATTATTTTAAAGAACACCGAATGAAAAGGAATGTATATGCGTTAAGTCGCTAAGTTTTACGACAAAATATAGTTACAACTAGAATAAGTGAAAAGCGAAATTCTTTGTTAGAGATTCAGTTGTAATTACATTTCAGCGTTGAATTCAAATGGAAAAGAACCAAGTCTTCCAAGTAAGCCCAACAACCGAAACAAAATCGAATAAGAAAGTATCCAATGGTTCCGCCATTCGAAAAGTAACCCCGCCAACTGGCGCACTCGTGGTGTTACGCCGATAACGCCATCTCTCCTTTATCTCTCTCGACGTTATCTAATCAATGGGATTATTTGCTCGAAACCCGCAGGCAAGTCCTTGTCTAGCCGCCACAAACCGAACATACAGTTGTGGCCAGTTGCTGCTGTACGGTGAGCGGGGGATAGCAGGGAGTTTGGATAAGCGTTGTTAAAGTACAAGGTAAACATTGGGCCTCCACCAAGCAAACAGTATTAGCCAGACTCGTTTATAGATAACAATCGGTGGGCACCAGCACCGTGGTAAGGGATTCCCTCCAGAGAATGGGTCAGAGAAAAAAGGACCGTTCTTTGGGGAGGCATCACTCTGTGAGCCACCACGAACGATGGGTGGGAACGAAAACATGTTGAAGAATGGTCCATTTCGTTTTGAACTCACACGCTGGAAATCCAGAGGGTCCCAAAGCCGAAGTCCAAGATACCGGCACCGTGTACGTGCGGTGTGCGGTGAGGAATGATTGACTTGGAACAACACAATACAATGGATACATGTTTTTCCCACTCTTCCTCTCGTTTTCAAACAGCCAAATAATCCAGTTTCGTGTAGGACAAAAAGCAAGAACCTGAGGAATTACACGTCGACTTTTGTTGGCTTTCCAACAGTTGAAGGACGTCAAGGTAGCGCCAAAAACCCAAGATCCAGGAAGCTTTTGTCCTGGATCGCAAGCGCTTTTCACAGCAGTCTGTTTGACGAGATGATTGAATGGTCCATACTTCGCTCCATTTTTGTTTATGTTTACCTTCAACTAAAACTCGGACCACGATGCTTCTGAAAGAACACAATCCACTACACACCACAAGCTTATCGCTGTTATTACCTAGAGGATTCTAAGATGCTCCAAGTATTATATTTTTAGATTTATATCTCTCAAAATATATGCTTCACTTATACACTCTACCCAGAAGTCCATGTTAACAAAATCCTGTCGAAATGTATGAAACTTTCGCTCACTTTCTGACGAATGGCACGTCACTTTTCGTCACTATTTCGAAAAAAAAATTTAACTTAATCGGGACGGAAATGTTTCTATCAAATTTAAGGCCAGCAAAGTTTTGTCTATTGCGAAAAAGCATCAAAATTTTGCAGGAACGTAGGAAAAAAGGAAAAAGACATCAGTGAAAGGAGAACTGACAAGTTTGACGTACCAGAATCTTGCTAGTGGGGACGCAAGGTTCTTTACTACTACCGCCTAGAAGCCAATACACTTCCGGCCATTTGATAGCGATGCGTCTTTTATTGTTCCCCAGAATGATGATCACATACCCATATTTGATGAATCATTCTACGTTGCCCTGCCATCGTGCTGATTGAAATGAGTTTCCCGAGATGAAATGGCCGTTCTCAAACAGCAGCAGCTATAAACCATCATCAAAAGCAGACCACGACGATGCAGTAGTGAATGTGTGTTGTTTGCTTTGAAGCTTCCCCCGTTCGTTGTCATCCATTGTTGCTGCGCCGAGGAATCGAGACTGCGGCCATCGCGATGCCCATTAACCAGAGATACACATAAACTTCCATCCCTGCGGCTACGGTCGCTTCCACAGCCAGCGCTTCAAAACATAATACATGCCCGTTCGCTCTATTGTTCGCTGGCTGCTGCCTGGGTGCGCTTTGTCGCATGGACAATGTTCTCCAATTCCTTCTTGGAGAAACTCATCAACTCATGAAACAACCGATGATAACAATGAATCTCAAAGTGCTGACTAACACTTGAAAAGGGAGAAGGGGTAGGGGGGTATCATCACCCGGGTTTTCACCACCGACCGATTGTAATTAGGAGCCTGGCGTATCTAGCGCCACTGCTTCCGGAGTTTAATTGGAAATGCAAAAGATTTAATTGAAGATTAGAGAGCTTGCTTGATGGTTTCACAACCGGATGGAGAAGGTAGTTCGTGCGATGCTTATCTAGCCGCATGTCCTGGTGGCATTAATGCAAATACCCTTCTCCTCCATCAATCGTACAAAGAGAGAGAGAGAAAGAGAGATAAAGAGAGAGAGCAGAAACCGGATCGGATACAGACACTGCAACACGTGCGCCCAATACCTTACCTCATGTGTAAACACGTCATACGTACGTACACACGCAGGGTATGGTGTCTCGTTACGATGTTACCACCATCAGGACGC
>NC_064874.1:28311902-28314402 GCF_943734745.1 Anopheles darlingi | reverse complement strand
GTTTTGTACATAAAAACTTCAACCCACACCCCGACCGGGGAACTCTGTTCGAAGAGAATTTGGTGTCGGACCGTTGTTCTGGACAACGTTGCCAACGTTGGCGCGTTCACCCTCCCATGGACTTTGACTTTAAGCCGAAACAATAGGATAGGCGACCGTTGCCAGAAAACAGACCATGCTCAAATGGACGCCGCTCTGACAATGATCGAAATGTGTCGGTCGTTAGTCAGCCAGTAAATTATTCCAATGATCCCGTTCGTTGATAATGCTGCCGCGTCAATTGAGCGCATAACGACTTCCGGATCCTGTGTCACAAGTTGGAGTTGATTATGATTCGCAATCCCCAGTGGCGGACTGAATCATGGTCACCTTCTTCCCTTCGCTAGACACAAGCGCAAACCACTTTTTACGTGGTTCTTCTCGATTTCTTCCTCTTTTACCAACGTGGTTCCCTCTTCTCTTGCTGCTGTCAGTTATTCCACCTCTTCACAGATGCCAAATGTACAATTTATGACTCTGACCATTCGACCTGGTGTTTTGCTTTTATTTTTCATTTTTTTTCCTTTTTCTGTTTGCGCACAGAATGACCGCAGGCAGGCAGGCAGAGCGGCGCATGTAGAGGAATAAATAAAAAGCACCACAAAATAGGGCAATTAACAAAGTGTGGCAAAGTGTGGGGTTTAAGGTATGGTCGTGTTGTACAAACGCGAGCTATGTGAACTGCACACAACATACAGTATCAAACGGTATAAACATTCTAGCTTTTTTTTTGGATTTCTTTATCTCTTTCCCTTTTTTGCTGCCACGTTTCTAATCTAACCGAAAGCAGGAAGCAGTTTCGGTTGTTATTTGTAGATGCGATAGCATTAAAGCTTATCAGGCCGTTCTAAGGTGTCTTTTTGCTGTGACCCATCTGATGAGCATGATTTGACAAGAAAGTGAAAGACAACAACCCGTTAAAACATCAACTCAAATAGGGTAGAAAAATATAAATAAGCGTTAACTGAGGACTTGAACCCTCGACCTCACACCAGTAAGTTGCAAAACGAATGTAGAAACATAAGAAACATCGAGAATTGCTGCCGCGAGCGATCATTCCACGTTTAGACACTTTAGAACCATGCTAATAGCACGGAGTATTGCGACGAGTATGACGTACGCTCGAACAAAATAAATCCGAGAAACCAGAACCAGAAAACACACCCCAGTGGTCGCGGAGAACGCCAGAATGAATTTAGCAAGAAACATAACCCGCGAGAAAAGCAAAACAACAAAAATTCGTTCCAAGCACGTTCCAGCGCCGCAGGGGCGCTCATCCACTTCATCTATCCCATTTCAACTTTCAACCATTCACAAAGCAAGCTGCTCCCTTATTTCGGCGCTTCGGGGAGGCAGTGCGCATTGTTCAAGCAAACGTCACCGAGCAACGTTGCCATGTTTGCACCCCAAAAATCGCATCGAAGTGTTTAAGCGACGTGTCCGTTGGCCCATCCTTTCCATTTTCCAATTGAAGCCAACACACCAACACACACCCCCTTGTGTCACGCGTACCACACGAAGGGGTGGATGCGCGTGCTTTCACGTCAGGTATAGGTAAGCCGCTTAAAAGCTCCCCGACCCGCAGTGCCCACTGCGATGGTGGTTGTGTGGTGTGGTTTTGGATGAAGGAGAAAAGTCATGGCAACAGTGGAAGCCGGCATAGCAAGGTGGTGCTGCTTTGCTAGCATACAAGCATAAATCCGTTAAGCTTCTTTGTTCCCAAAAACCACACGGCAGCAACTGCTACATTGACCACCAGTGGAATACGAAGAGGTCGCACGTTCGATAGAGATCACCGAGAATTAGAGGTTTTGGACAAGATGGCAGTTTTCTTTTTTCGTAAAAACATTTAGTTCATAAATTTACTGTTTTGTCGCGGGATTGCAAAGCAGAAAGTACCATCCTTTGGTTCAGCGGACGCATTCACTCTTAATTATGCTCGCTCACGTCGAGGGGAACCACTTCATGATTGGCCGTTTCACCCTTGGGGAACCGCACATTAACGCTCTCCCTTTTTTTCCTATATTCACATCCGTCAAAAAGGTGGTGGTGCAATAAAGACAAAAGAAAAAGGGTCTTTGAAATCAACGGAATGTGAGGAAAAAGCATAAATGCGCGAAGCGCAGTAAATCAAATTATCTTCTACCCATTTACAGCACCGTCACCGTAAGTATGATAAAGGAAATCAAATTAAGCACTTTGGTCGAGAAACCCCCCCCACACACACACACACACTGTGGCGCGTAAACTGAGCCAGGGTGAATCTATTAAAACATCAGAAATTACCCCCTCGGAGCAAGCAGCAGCAGGGAAAGGAAGGAAGAAAAAAAAAACGTCGAACGTAATTAACGTTGATGACGCTAGCACACTGCGCGCGCGCACACACACACACACCAACACGCAGACACAACCCCGCTCGATATAGGCGAGTGTGAAAAGTTGATTTTTACGAGGAAAATAA
>NC_064874.1:28304402-28306902 GCF_943734745.1 Anopheles darlingi | reverse complement strand
ATTCCGATTGTTAAACCCCTCGCTGTATCGTCGCAAAAGAGATGCTTGGTCGTGCCGCATCACTAGCGTCGTGTGGCTTCTCCCCCCAAACGGATGATAGAATGAGAATCACGGAGCAACCGGAGCCGGAGATACCACCACGCGCCCGGATTTTCCATTTCATTTTCCCGCATAGACGACCCGTGACCGCATACCAGCGGCTACTACTGAATGCAAATGGTTGTAATTGAATTTCAAGAAAAACAGAAACGTTTTCATACAATTCCAATGAATCTTCTCAGTGACCAACTACTCTAATGGATTATGTCTTCATCACGTCGCACTCAACCTGCGTTTCTCGTTTATTTTTTCCTTTTTTTAAGCGCCCGCGTGTTGTCCTGTTCGTGTTTTTCGCGCAGATCTCCCATCGTGGCGTTATAACGTGAGCAAATTTATTTGTTTTCCTCACTCTCTATCACTCTTTCTCTCTCTGTTTCCTCACCAAAAATACCGGTAATTGATGTGATATACGGTGTGTGCTGTGCTCTGGAAATATAAATTAATTTTCATTCAACCGAATCCTGGCGTCCTTCTTGGCAGCGATGAATTACGCTTCATCTGTTGTTTTCGTCGCCGACAAATTGAAACAAAACAACATACGCGCCGATAGCCAAACAAAACATTACGGTGGTCCGCTGGAATTGCCTCAATTTACGCCCCATTTGTGGGGGCCGGTGATGGCACCGTATTGATTATTTGAAGCTCACAATTTAGCTCGTTAAAAGCTGCGCCCTCAACCCTCTGAACACAAGGCTGCAAACACACGAAATGTACCACAATGGAACGATTTATTTGTTTGATTTATCTGAACGCGTACTCCGGCGCTTTGGCGCAACGACACAACACTGAACTCCCATCAGCGCCAACCACCATTATCATTATCATGCTGCTGCTGTACCTCGAAAAGTTGGCGGCTCCGTTAGAACGTATTAGTGGCCATTTGAGACCGATTGTGTCCCGCAATGGGCCATCGACCATCATTATATAATACGATGATGCACCCCAAAATTGGAGAGCGGGAAAACTATTTAAATGCAATGCGCCACTCACCCCCACTCCCCTATTATCATCATCAGCAATGTTGGGACCAAAGCATACAGCCAGCCCCAAAGTTCCAAATTTGTAATCCGCTTTTGGTCAGCCCTTTTTTGTGCTGGTCCACACACACACATTGTGCGATCGGTCACTCGCGATAAACGGGAGTTCTAGGTACACAGACACACACACACACACACACATTGACAAGCTGTGCGCGGTAGATATCAGGCAAAGCCGATGCAAACATGAAAATGGCACCGAAAATGGCGCAAGTTCTGCGCGTGCGATGGCGCGATGTTCGTGATTGTCGTTTGGCCAAAACTTTGGCTAGGATGGAGCAGGAGGAGAGGCTGGAGCGAAACATTCGTGACGCTGCATACGAATTGCTTCGTTTGGCGTGAAGAAAGGTTGTTGTTCTCCGCTCTGTCCATTCCGCAACTCCCGGTCCGATCATCCAGCTTCACTCACGCGCAGCATCGGGGCATCGTGATGATTGCCGGTTGCAAGTGCTTATTATGTTTGCTGGTGTCGCGCGGATCGTTCTGGCCCGTTCTGCTTAACGATAACTGCCGGTACGACATTTGCAGCAGCAGCAGCACCACCACCACCAATGGGCACGTCGCGCGTTTGTGCCGGCGAGTAAATGCAATGGAATTAGCATAATGTGTGAACTCGAATATTTTACACATTCCGATAATGGTGTAATTTGGAATGTGTAATGCTGCAGCAAATGCCCGAAACGGCGATGGTTATATGGATGATGGGGATAGTGATCAGCGTGGCTAATAGCTGGAGAGAATGTGGGGGTTGTTTTTCTGCTGAAATTCCTTTACTGTAATGTAATCAATCTAGAGAAAATGTAAAACCGTTCGAATGTCACCTCTGCAAGCTCCAGGATTAAAATTTTGTAGTAAAAGCAATGACTAATATCAACTACAAAACAACCTTTTGTTTCATCATATTAAATCGATGTCTAGACGAACCACTAAAACGCTTGATTGCATCATGAATAAATAATATCGCAGCAAATTTATCCAGCAGTTGCATGTTTCCTGCAAAATCGTGATTTGCAGATAAGTGATTTTGAAGGATTGCAGATCCTTCGAAAGGAGTAATATGATTCTTTGCAATCTGCACCAAAACGTGATGCAAGGTGGGCCCAGTGATTCAGGATGCGACGAAAGCAAGCAAACGCGCAAAAACCAATCAACTGGAATGAAGCTTCTGCAGAAACACGTTTGCGCATACAGCTGCGCTGTGTTCCTGCTGCAAAACATTGCCATTTTTCGTGCATCATTAGAGCTTGATCGAAAGCTCACGCTCCAGCACACAAGCGATCCCGCACGCGTGCACGAGGAATTGGTTATCGAACATAGAAACAAACAAATCTGCAATTTATCACATCACTCTGCCATCATTCTGC